>NC_045596.1:92436756-92737915 GCF_009762305.2 Zalophus californianus
GTCTGGGTGGCTCAGATGGTTAAAAATACATCAGAGACCACTATGATACAATCTTCAAGGTTTTCATGACAAATACTTCCTAATGGAGCCTACTAGCAGACATCCAGTAGGCTGGTAATACCCTCACTTGCAAGCCAGAAGCCACCGTGTATGAAAAAGCAAGTTATAGTGAAAGAAAAGAAAAGCACTAATTATTATGAATATAGATTTCAGAAGTCTTACAGTATCTCAACACAGTCATTCCCCAAATCACAGTTGTCAAAGAAAAGCTTTTTAGACCACAGCTGTACATGCACAAAGTGTGAAAGGCTGAGTGAACATGAGGGAATTAGGGAGTTCCCCCTGGCCAAGTTTTCTCCAAAAGATGTATCCCTTCAGGAAAAAAAAAAAAAGGGTGGGGGAAACAAACCATAAGAGACTCTTAATGGTAGAGAACAAACTGAGGGTTGATGAAAGGAGATGGGTGGAAGGATGGACTAGATGAGTGATGTGTATTAAGGAGGGCACTTGTTACAGTGAACACTGAGAATTGTATGTAAGTGATGAATCATTGAATTCTGCTCCTGAAACCAATATTACACTATATGTTAACTAACTAGAATTTATATAAAAATTTGAAAAAAAATGTATTCCTTCAGATCACCCTATCTGCTCCCATTCAGCCTTTTCTGAATGCACAGCTCATCTAAGAGCTGGCCTTTCATTTCACTTTCCTGGAAAGGTAGAATCATTAGCTGAGACTGATTTGGAGTTCAAAGTGGACATGTTGAGAATGTGATGCTTACTGGATATACAAGTACAGATATCCAATAAACAGCTGAAAATATGCATCTGAAAATTTCAAGAGAGAAGTTTGGACTGGAGATACAAAGTTGATGGTTATCAGCCAATACATGATATTTACAACTATGAACTGAATGAGATCACCAAGGAGTGGATTTAAATGGGGAAGGGAAGGGGGCCAGAGACTGAGCCTTTGCACATTTCAACATTAAGGAGTCTAGGAGGAGGATGAACCAGCCAAAAAGGCTGAGAAAGAGAGGTCAGTAATGTAGGAAAACCAAGAGAGTGTAGTATCATGATGGGCAATAGAGAAGGGAGGCTCTGTGTCACATGCTGTTGATAGGTTAACAAGGAAGAGGAGTGAGAATTGATCATTAGTTGTAGCAATGTAGAGTTCACCAGTGACGTTGACAAGGGCAGTTTCAGTGGAGTGATGCAGCAGAAGTCTGACTGAAGTGCATTTAAGAGAGAATGGGAAGAGATAGGTTGAAAGCTCGAGTAGGAGTAAATCTTTCAAGGAACTTTGCTGCAAAGGGCAATAGCTATGGATGAAAGTGAAGTCAAGAGACTTCTCTTCTAAGATGGGAGAAATAGTGGCATGTTTGTAAACTGATCAGAATGAGCCCATGGAGAGCAAAAACTCAGAAGAGAAGAGAAAAATGCAGCACTGAGTTTGAATAGGAAGAAAGGTGGAATTATTGTTTGAATGGAGTGACTGCTATAGGTTAAGAGAACGGGTGACTCATCTCTGAAAGCAAATGGGAGGGCAAAATATGGGGTGTAGCTGCTGTTAGGTTGGTAGAGGTAAGTGGAGTCTGTGGAAGTCCTCTCCTGATTGCTGAGAATGAGGGTAGAGGAGGAAGGGAGAGAAAATTTGAAAGAGGGTCCTAAGAGAGTGGAAGGTAGATGGACCTGATAATCAAAGTGTGATTGCCTGGCAGCATTAATAGCATCATTGAGTTTCAGAATCAGAAATTTAAAATGAGATCGGGGGAGCATGGTTATTTTTTTCCCACAGTGTTGTTCATCTGTGTAAATGTTGGATTTAACTAGAGTTGTGATTTTGACATGCACATATTGAAAACAAGGGAGTCAAAGGTGTATGCATGTGTTGATTATCGTGGTTGACCATGGAAATTAAACTGGGTAAAGGGAGGAGAGAGGACCTCAAGGGAGTGTGGGTCCATAGAAAGGTGGTAGGATCAATGGATTATATAGGTCCCAGTGGGATTTTAGGATTGTTGGATTTGGGAGAATAAAAGGGGACAAGATGGACGGTAGTGGACAGAAAGTGGGATACATGAATTTCAGAGTATGAAAGAGTTGTGGTTTTTGTTAATAACAAAGTCTAGGCAGTATGACCTTGAAAGTGAATGCCTGAGGTTGAGTGAAGAACAAGATCTTCAGAAGAAAGGATTTCAAGAAACCAAGAGTCCCTGATAGCTAAATAACTATTGAAGTCTCCAAGAATAGGGGTTGTTTAGAGAGAATAACACGATCTAAATGCAGGATCTAAAATGTCCTAGGAGCTGGCAGTTGATATTAACAATGAGGGGCAGAGGGCAATGACATAAGATTCAAAGATTGGGAAAGGGGTATACAGATTAAACAAGGAAGACAAAAGCAAGGTCCAAAAACGGCAATGATGAGGAGGCTGGTCATTTGGAACAAGTGGTTCTGAGGCTTAGGAGCATAAGCTGCCCCTTGAGAGATTTTTCAAGGTAGTTAAAAATGTAAAGCACTATGAAGTGTAATGTATTGCTATTTCTAGCATATGAAAAAGTAGTAGTTTATTGCAAACTCTTTTAGCCAAATATTTATATAAATAACCAGGAGGATTTCCTCTCTCTGGCAATCCCCAAAAGCAGTAAGTAGATTTTTTTTAAGTCACTGAGTGGAAGTTCAGAACTTCGAGACAAGATATCATTCAGAAAAAACTTTTCAGCAAAGTCTCTTTATTTTCTGCATAACAAAATTGTCAGATATTACCACCCCTGATAATTTAGACCTCTGCTAGTAAGGTTTCTAAAACGTCTAAGGAGAGATTTGAAACCCCTACCTACCGCTATTTAAGGGGATGGGAGGAGAGATTTGTCCCCTGTTAAGCACTTTGGACAGGATCTGGTCTTCCTTGATTGGCATTTCCTTCCATGTGTTTCTAAAGTGATGGACAGTGATGACCAGTTGTACCTTCTCCACTCTCCTTTGGGACTCAGGAACGTGAGTTCCCTCTGTTCTCTTACCGGGATGTTTCAAGTAGCAATCATGCAACAATGCCTATGTATGCCATAATGCAGGAAATAAAGGGTAGAGATTGTTGCTTATTCTATCGATTCTCTTCTTATAATAAAGTCCTCTGTGTTTAATATTTTTTTAAACTAGAAAGTTCTAAATTAGAAACAGATCAAAATCTTTGAACACCAATTTTGGGTGTTTTCACATGAAGCTTTTGAATTAATTTCTTTTCCTAATTATATAGCTACACATAGTCATTGTAGAAATGAAAGGAAGGGGAAAATAATTGAAAAGTATTACTGAAAGCCAAGACTCTTAATATTTTTGCATATTTTTTTCTGATTATGTTTCAGTCATTTCTAAACATTGTGGTGAGGTGCACATAAAATTTGCCATCATACTCATTTCAAGTGTACAGTAAAGTGGTACTAATTTACATTCACACTGTTGTGCCTCCATCACTCCCATCTATCCATAGCATTCTTTTCATCTTGCAAGTCTGAAACTCTGTACCATCAAACAATAACTTCTCATTCCTCCCTTCCCTCTCCCCTTGCAATCACCATTCTACTTTCTGTCGCCACGAATTTGACAACTCGAGGTACCTCATGTAAGAAGAATCATGCAGTATTTGTCTTTTAGTGACTGACTTATTTCACTTTGTATAATGTCCTCAAATAGCATTTGTCAAAATTCCCTTTTTAAGGCTGGATAATATTGAATTGTATGTTTATACCACAGTTTGTTTATTCATCTGTTGATGGACGCCTAAATTCCTTCCACTTTTTTGGCTACTATAAATAGTGCTGTTATGAACATGGTCCACAAATATCTCTGCAAGCTCCTGCTAACCGTTATTTTGGATGTTTTCTCAGAAGTGGGATTCCTGGATCATATGATAATTCTATTTTTAATTTTTTAAGGAAATACCACATGTTCCATAGCAGCTGTACCATTTTATATTCTCACCAACAGTGTGCTAAGATTCCAATTTTTCCACATCCTGGCCAATACTTTTCAATTTTCTGTTTTCTTTTTTTTTTTTCACAGTAGCCATCCTAGTGGGTGCGAAGTGGTTTCTCATTGTGATTTTTTATTTGCATTCCCTAATTATTAGTGATGTTGAGCATCTTTTCATGTGCTTATTGACCATTTGTATATCTTCTTTTGAGAAATGTCTATTCAAGTCCTTTGCTATTTTCTAAATTATGTTGTTTGTATTTTTATTGTTGAGTGGTGGGAATTCTTTATATGTTCTGGATATTAACTCCTTATGAACTATATGATTGGCAAATATTTTTTCCATTCCATGGATTTCCTTTTCACTCTGTTTAACATGACCTTTGATGCACAGAAGTTTTTAAATTTTATGTAGTCCAATTTATTTGGGTTTTTGTTTGTTTGTTTGTTTGTTTGTTTGTTATCTGTGCCTTTGAGATCATATCTAAGAAATCGCTACAAAATTCAGTATCCTGAAGATTTTCCCCTGTTTTCTTCCAAGACTTTTATAGTTTTAGGCCCTATGTTTTTGAGTTACTTTTTGCTTATGGTATAAGGTAAGGGTCCAACTTTATTCTTTTGCACATGGATATCCAGTTTTTCCAATGTCATTTATTGAAAAGATTGTCTTTTTCCCCCATTGAATGGTCTTGACATCCTTGTCAAAAATCATTTGACCATATATGTGAAGGTTTATTTCTGGGCTCTCTGTGTGAAATTTATTGGTCTGGATGTCTGTCTTTATGCCAGTACTACGCTGTTTTGATAAGTGTACCTTTGTAGAAAGTTTTAGAATTAGGAAGTGCAAGATCTCCACCTTTGTTCTTCTTTTTCAAGATTGCTTGGGCTGTTTGCATTTTATGAGATTTCATATGAATTTTAGGATGGATTTTTTTCTATTTCTGGAAAAAACATCATTGATCTTCATTGACTTTTTTTTTAACATAGCAGTTATCACACTTTGTGAACAACATTATATTCTGCCTTTCTTCCTTAACATTATATTTATCTTATTAAAAATAAACATTACTTCTTGGGGCACCTGGGTGGCTTAGTCAGTTAAATGACCGACTCTTGATTTCGTCGACTCAGTCATGATCGATCTCAGGGCTCTGAAATCAAGCCCCATGTCTGGCTCTGCACTGGGTGTGGAGTCTGCTTAGGATTCTGTCTCTCCTTCTCCCTCTGCCCCTCCCCCTCCCCCTCTAAAAAAATAAAAAATAAATAAAAATAAATAAACATAACTTATTTTAATTTAAACACTTCATAAACATACTTTACAATGACTACATAAAGGAAAACGTACAAATGGAAGTACAGCTGAAAGATTAGAAAATTTTTTACCTCAAATTATGCAACTTGGGTATACTTTAGATACTATAAACATAAAAATGAGAAAAATTTGATTCAAGATTGTAATTCTTACATTATTTTTGACCAACTACAATTCTGGAATTCATTTATTTACTCAGCAAACATTACTGAGTCTTTATAGTTTTTGAAGCCCTGAAAACCTAGATATAAAGTAGATCTGATTTTCACCCTCAGGGAAAGGGAACAAATACTAGAATTTAGTGAAAATCTAGTATGCGTCATGAGTTTTCACTGTCTATTTTAATGTTTGCACTAATCTTTTTTTTTAATATTTTATTTATTTGTCAGAGAGAGAGAGCATGCACACACAAGTAGGGGGAGCACCAGAGAGAGAAGCAGGCTCCCCGCTGAGCAAGGAGCCTGACTCCGGGGTCAAACCCAGGACCTGAGCCAAAGGCAGATGCTTAACCAAGTGAGCCACCCAGGCGCCCCACTGTTTGCATTAATCTTATGGGGAAGTGATGTTAACCCCATTTAGAAATGGGAAAATAATGTTCATTTCAGAAAGGCTGAAACCACCTGTGGAGGTGACACAGAGAGTGAGTGGGAGGGCAGGGATACAGCTCAGGGCTGACTGCTTCCAAAGCTCCTGCCCTTTTCACTCTGCCGAATTGCCTTTTGGCACTTATGACCTAGGACAAGAAACAATACATATAGATAAATGTAACATGAGCAAAACACTGTTACAGTGATATTGTGCTGGAAAAGAGTCAACAAAGGCTTTAGAGAATTTAAGACTTGCACACTGAGAATTTCATTAGCTACAATGGGGAGGGCAGCATTCGTGGATTCATCCATTCACAAACCTGCACTGAGCTTCTACTGTGTGCTAGTCACACCGCTAGCTCCAGTTGTGCCCTAAAGATCTGAGAGAGAATGAGTGTGACACTGACCACCCTCGGGAGCCAGTGTCTCGGGAGACAGGGAAGTAACTGATGAATGACAGAGCCCTGTGCCAAGCTCTGGAACGGAGTCAAATACAGAGTGCTGGGGGACAGGCTTCCAGTGTACTAAAAGCAAGTGCAGAGTGGCAGAGCCTGTGCTGTACAGCACGTATGCTGAGCACAACACACTGGACTCTCCATGCCAAGTTCAGATGCTTGCACTTCATCCGATAGGCAACAGCAAGCCAGCAGACATTTTTAAGCAGGGGAGTGACAAGGTTAAGTCTGCTTTTAAGAAGCTATCTGGCAATGTGTGAAGTACAGAGTGTGGAAACGTGGGAAGAGACGGGGGCCAAGAAAACCAGTCTGGAGTCTAAGGGTGCCAACTAAAGATGGAGAGGACCCGGTACAGGCAACAACAGAAAAGACTGAGGGAGTAGGGACCATATTTACAAGAAGAAGATGGCAGAATTCATGGACTGTAGGACGTATAGCGAGAATAAGTTAGGAGTCAAGAGAACAGCATAAACAAAAGCTTCAGGTCATACATATGTTCAGAACCACTGCATTGTTTACAAGTGAAGGACTCATTCAGCATTTCATAAATAGGTAATGAATGCTCTTTGAATTATCAGTATTCCTTTTATATATTTAGTCATTCTAAAATACTCTAATAGTGGGGTGCCTGGGTGGCTCAGTCGTTAAGCATCTGCCTTCGGCTCAGGTCATGATCCCAGGGTCCTGGGATGGAGCCCCGCATCGGGCTCCCTACTCAGTGGGAAGCCTGCTTCTCCCTCTCCCACTCCCCCTGCTCATGTTCCCTCACTCGCTGTGTCTCTCTCTGTCAAATAAATAAATAAAATCTTTAAAAAAAAGAAAAGTCTTTGAAAAATAAAATACTCTAATAGTTTAATAGATTTTTTCCTCCCAAGCAGTTTACACATAGCCTATGTTATTTATACTTTTAATTCTGTTAGCAAAGTCTTCCTACATAAATAGTGTAAGTGAAATTTTTATCGTTGTTATATTGAAACATAGATTTTGAGAAAATGGATTAGTGAATTTTTTTTCTATAATGAAATTCAAAAGATTAATGGACTTTTTTCTGAAATGGGGTTCAGAAAAGATTATTGGTCAGGTAAATAATATGCAACGCTATTTTAATGTTTCACAAAAGTTTTACACTTTCTTAGGTCATTACTAAGTCTTGTAATTTATTTGGTTCTTTTTTGTTCTGTAGAGCCACATTTATTTTCATTAATAAGCAAAATATACATCGCGTTAAAAGTGGAATCTCTTGTGCCTGTGCTGTTATGTGTGACCAGAAGAGGGCGGCAGTGAAGCACTAGAAAGAACGAGCAGGCCCTTAAATTGCAGAGACAGTTAAGACCATCCTGTAAATGACCTAAACATCTGTTGAGGCTGACATCTTAATTAATTGATTCACTTTCTGAGCTAGAGACTATGACGTAAACATTGTCACAGAATTTTCAGAACATCAAATGATGTCCTTATAATGCAATAGAGTAGTAAATTTGTGGGAATTTCTTTTAAGATTGATGACCATTTACAGATGTATTCTGAAAATTTTACATCAGTCTGAAGGGAAAAGATTAGAGGAAGGATTAAAAGTAAACATGTTGTTCTTGTTAAAGAGTGTAGGGAGGGAATTTAATAGTTTACAAAGACAATAAAAGGAGTCTTTTTTTTTAAGATTTTATTTATTTATTTGACAGAGACACAGTGAGAGAGGGAACACAAGCAGGGGGAATGGGAGAGGGAGAAGCAGGCTTCCCTCGGAGCAGGAAGGACTCAATTCCAGGACCCTGAGATCATGACCTAAGCCGAAGGCAGACGCGTAATGACTGAGCCACCCAGGTGCCCCAGAATTTTATTTTCTTTGAACATTGCAGATACTCCTGAAATAAAAAGAAAAATTTCCAATTTATCAAATATATAGTAAGCAAAGCTTAGGATTAAGCAACTAAGAGAGGTTGCCCAGATTCAGTAAATATCTTCTTTTATAAACAATTACTAAAAAGAAATATTTTTTGAGTACCTCATATGCGCTAGGAATTATTCCAGGCTATAGAAGGGAACAAAACAGAGACATGGCCTGCCCTATTGGAGTATATATTATAGTGGGGAAGATAAACATTAAGCAAAACCCCACATTAATTCATAGTTACAACTGAGAAAAAAATGGAAAGTAGTCTACCACAGGGCCCCAGGTAAATTAGTTTAGTTCATTCTCAAAATTGGAAATTAAATAAAATTGAAAATAGGACTTAAGAACAACTCGTTTGAAGTTCTTAATACCTATTTATATTATGTATTTCCTTTAACAATAAATAAAATGGATAAGGGGGAATTTACATATTATTTAAAATAACATTGCAAAAGAGTATTTGGGTAGTTGATATACAACAATAAAACACTGCCAATTGAAGTGTCATAAAATGCCACAAACCTTCTCTGACTGCCCAGACTTGATTAAACACCATGTCAGGCGTCAGGCTGGCCCCAGCTGCAACTGAGAATTTGTCCTCACTTGATCCACTCTAAATCCAGGTCCCAAACCTGGAAAACACTTGTGTAAATAGAATCCCCTACCTCCTCTTTTTCATTCATCTTCATTGGCATCTCTGACATCCCGGATTCCCAGTTTGCCCAAGCTATGAGCCCACTTGTAGGCTCTCCAGCCTCTCTCTGAGCCTGGACCCCTTGGCTCAAAAATCTATAGTTTTAAAGTCACCTTCGACTTTTGTTATATTCCTTCCCTCCACTGTATACACTTTCCAGATGTGGATTGACTGAGACAGCCCCTCAGCTGACTCTGATGGGATCCATTACTGATGAACCATGGCTGGGCCCTCACTGATTCTTCTATTCATCCTTAACTGACTGTCTTTCTAATTCTCTACGGCCCCTGTTTCAATTCAGGATCCCCCTTTTCAAGCTGAACTCACTCCTGCCACCCTGCCTCCCGGAACTCCATCTGTTTGACTTAGGACACTGGGTTATCCATGGTGAACTCTCAAGTTTTCTCCTTCCCTTCTAACTCAGAGAGACACTGTTCTACCTTGTATCTAAGCCTACTCCTTCTGACTTCTTAAACCAACCCCTTTTTACCTTCTTTTATGATTTTTCTCATTCATATTCCCTCTCATCTTTTTTCTTTTTTCTTTTTCTTTCTTTCTTTCTTTCTTTCTTTCTTTCTTTCTTTCTTTCTTTCTTTCTTTCTTTCTTTCTTTCTTTCTTTCTTTCTTTTCTTTCTTTCTTTGCCTTCTGACATCTTCTTGGCCTACACACATGTTCAAATCTAATGATTCTTATGAAATGTTCATTTCCCCTGAGACTGTATTCCATCTTTCTCCTTCCCTTAACAGCAGTGCTTCTCAAAGTAGTAGTCTGTATTTATGCCTTTCACTTCCTTGTTTAACACTTGTCCATCCATTTCTTCTGGTCTGCCCTCTTCTGAAATGTCTACTTACATGATCAACGAGAACTTTCCAATCACCTGATCTAGTCATCTCTTCCTAGTGGCTATTCTGGGGCTTCCTGTGGAACTTGTTGCCCAGTGTCATGTCTCCACTCTTCTTGGTTCTCACATTTCTAGCTGGTTCATTGGAGGCCATTATTTCACTATCTGGCTCCCAGGTAGAGGCATTCTCTAGAAGGCCATGTCTCCTTTATATCCTACCTTTGCTTCTTTTAATCTAGTGCAATGGCTTCTATTATTGCCCACCCCCATGTGGATGAACCCCAAATTCCTCTCCAGTCCTAATCTCTCTCCTTAGTTTGACTCACATTTCCCACCTCTTATAGAGAGCTTCATTTCTCTACAAGATTCATGGGTACATCAAACAGAACTGATCTGAACTCATCATCTCTTGGTGGTGCTCCATGCACCATGGACTACCTACCTGCTAACTCTAATCATGATCTGAAAGGTCCTTCTGTGCTTTTCCTCTTGCTGTGTTCCCATCCCAACCCATCCCAAATGCATTTCAATGCATCTCTTTGTACCACTTTCCTTGTTCCCCAGACCCTGCCTCTCCCATTTTCTCCATTTGTTGGAGTCCTACCCATCCTTCAGTTTAGCTCATATTTGGCCTTCTTAAACAAACACTAACTTAACTCTCCCCTTCCCCATTTTTCATCCATTCTTTGCTTGGAAGTCAACTATACCTGATTCCCCTCACTCTTGTATTTGAGATACACATTTATGTTTGTCATCTCCATTAAACCCTGAAGCCTAAAAGTGCTGGGACTGTGCCTTATTTATCTTTATATCCCCTGCAGGACCTGACACATAGCAGAAACCCTAGAAATTTTGGTTAATTTGAATTGTTGGAAGGAAAGTGTCACAAGCCTTAAATTTTTTTTCAAGATTTTATTTATTTATTTGACAGAGAGATAGCACAAGTAGGCAGGATGGCAGGCAGAGGGAGAGGGAGAAGCAGGCTCTCCTCTAAGCAGGGAGCCTGACACGAGGCTTGATCCCAGGACCCTGAGATCATGACCTTAGCTGAAGGCAGATGCTTAACTGACTGAGCCACCCACGTGCCCCACAAATTTTAATTTTTTAAAGAATTGTGAAGAACATAAAATTTGTAATATGCAGACTATGAATTTGGGAGACTATAGGAAGTAAAAAAAAAGAATTTACATCAAACATGGTTGACATTTTTGTCTCTGACCTATTTCAGCTAAGGCAGATTTTTAGAGGATTACATAAAATTTCACTTTGTAAGGGCATTTTTTAGGAGTGATGAAATTCTTGGAAATTAAGATTAGGTTTCAGGCTCTGGGATTTTATTTTACTCTCTTTAAAGTTAATAAATTGGCCTGCTACTGTTTCATGGATGCTGGCAAAAGACATGAGACTCTTGGGTCAAAGACAGAGGACTTTATTATTCAAGAGCACAGCAAATAGCATGAGCATCACATAGACATCAGTTTCTCATGTCCTCCAAGTTGCAAAGGAGTGATACTGAACAGTCCACGTGGATGTGGGTGGGTTTGTGTTGCAACCAACAAACATGGATCTTGAGGAAGCCTCTGCTTTTATAACAAACCTGTTCTTGTTCCAGAGGGAGATATTACCTCACTCCTCAAGGTTGCTACAAATACAAATCTGATTAATTGCCCAGGAGAGGAGAAATTGGGTGGATATTCTTGACACACTCAGCAAGAACTTGCAGAGATGCCCACAGCCCATGATGGATTGCCTCCCCCAAAAACATTCTGTGAGAATAAGACTTTTGGTTATCTGGTGCATCAGAGGGACTTAATAAATATTTGTTGAATCAAATTAATTAATTAGTGAGAAGAAAGGGAACCACTGAGGAATTAAAAATGCAAATAGAGTGAATCCCTGAGGGAACCATTCTAGATTTCAGATCTGATTAAGAGGAAAAGTCGGAAGAGGAATGAGAACTAAGACTGCATGTAATAGCAAATAAAATTTCTAAAAACTTTACCTCATGGGAAGTGAGAAGGCCTCATAAACAAAGCAATCAGATTAAATCTAAACAACCTAAGAAAATGCCTGTAGCTTGCTATTAGTATTACAGTAACTACAGTTCTTTACATCTGCAGTGTTTTGCCACACACTAAACTTCATTAAAAGTTCAGATACTATACTCATTTGGGAATTATTGGCACACATTTCTTAAAATAGTAAATTCAACTATGAATCATTATGCTAATGAATTTGATCAGAATTAAATACTCGCTTCAAAAGTTGCAGTCAAACAAATGAAATATCTTAACCTCTCAAGATTTTTTTTTAAATTGAAGAATAATTAACATTCAGCATTATATTAGTTTCAGGTGTACAACATATTGATTCGACAATTCTACACATTCCTTAGCACTCCCCACAACACGTGTAGCCACCGTCTATCACCATACAAAGTGATTACAATATCATTGACTAAATTCCCTATACTGTACTTTTCATCTCTATGACTCGTTTATTCTATAACTGGAAGTTTGTACCTCTTAATTCCATTTATCTATTTTGCTCATCCCCCCCACCCACCTCCCCTCTAGCAACCACCAGTTTTTTCTCTGTATTTAAGAGTTTGTTTTTTGTTTGTTTTTTCATTTGTTTTGTTTTTTCTGGATTACACATATAAGTGAAATCATTGGGTATTTGTCTTTTTTTTATCTTTTTCACTTAGCATAATACCTTCTAGGTCCATCTATGTTGGTGCAATTGGCAAGATCTCATTCTTTTTTATGGCTGAGTAATGTTCTGTCATAGATGCCACACCTTCTTTATCCATTCATCTACTGATGGACACGGGTGGCTTCTATATCTTGGCTATTGTAAATATTGCTGCCAATAGACATAGGGGTACATATATCTTTATGCGTTAGTGTTTTCATTTTCTATAGGTAAATACCCAGTAGTGAATTACTGGATCACATGTTATTTCTATTTTTAATTTTTTGAAAAACCTCCATGCTATTTTCTACAGTAGTTGCACCAATTTACATTCCCACCAACAGCGCCCAAGGGGTCCCTTTTCTTCACATCCTCATCAATACTTGTTATTTCTTGTCTTTTTGATCCTAGCCATTCTGGCTGGTATGAGGTGGTATCTCATTGTGGTTTGATTTGCATTTTCCTGATGATTAATGATGTTGAGCATCTTTTCATGTGTCTGTTGGTCAACAGTATGTCTTCTTTGGAAAAATGTCTATTTAGGATCTCTTCCCATTTTTTAACTGGTTTGGGTTTTTTGGTGTTGAGTTGTATAGTTCTTTATATATTTTGGATATTAACCCCTTATCAGATATATCATTTACAAATATCTTTTCTCATTCACTAGGTTGTGTTGTGCTAAGATTTTGTCTTTAACTAAGGATGCTGAGACTGAGTTAGTTTCTGTTGAGGATTTGAATCAGGAGGTCATGTAAAGCCATGGTAAGTGAATCAGATAAGGATGGTCTATAGAGAAGAATAAAACAGACCTTGTCTGTTCTGTTTGCCTCTATACCCTTACGACCTGGCATGGTACCTGATAACATAGTAGGCTCCCAGTAAGTCTTGGTGGAATGAATAAAACAGACTCTGGATAGGGGGAGAGAGAGAGAAGGAGATTACCTTTGCTTCCAACAGCTTTCCATTCCTGACTGTAATCCCTCATGAGGACTATCTGCATTTCCTATCCTTATGTCCATGAGAGATCCCTGTGTGTATCCAATAAATCCCCCTTTATGCTAAAGCTAATTTGGGTGTTTTATGTTCCTTACAGCTAAATTAAACCTAAGAATCTCTTAATATAAGGTTCCCAATCATTAGACTTTAAAGTCTTCTTGTCCCCAGGGAGCTATGGTTCCTCATGCAAACCAGAAATCTTGATGACTTGTCCAGAAATTACTGAATTCCAGAAGTAGGCATGCCTCCACTTTGCTTAAGCGAACCTCACATTTTTGGGACAGGGAAAAGAATAGAAACTCAAATTCACCTGAAAATAAAGAAATTACCTCCAAAAATAAAGCTTGATGGTCTTCTTTAAAAAAGCAACTTCTCAGTGCACCTGGCTGGCTTGGTCAGAGAAGCATGTGACTTTTGATCTTGGGGTCTTGGGTTTGAGCCCCATATTGGGTGTAGAGATTACTAAAAAAATTATAAAAATTTAAAAAAATTGCAACCTCTGAAGAAAAACTCCAGAAACTCCAACTAGAAGATCCTTTTGGAGAGAGGGCCAGGCCTTAGGCATTGTTGATTGAACATGACTTATTTAAGGTCCACAGGGAAGATTAGGCATGATCTGGAGACACTTGCCAACCTAAGCTCCAGGAGGAGGAGCAGCAGGTCACAGCTTCACCTCGACTTCTGGAATGCTGTTGGACTAAACTTGGTGATGCAGGAGACTTCTTTGCAGTTTCTGGTTTTACTCTTGATTCTTGTGCAGCATGCGGGGAAGAAAGGTCATTCTTTCCTGCTCACTAAAGTAGCAGGGAAACAATATCTATTTGGGAGGGCACATATAAACCTCTAAAGGGAGAGAGGGGTAGTTGAAAAAAGCCACAGGTAATCATTCTAAGTTTGAAAAATAGAAAAATAAACTACGTGTAAGCAGTATGGTGGGTTTGCCAAGAACATAAGAAGTGAAACAGCTCTCCAAAACCACTTATCCAACTTACTAACTTAGCTCTATGCCCTGGGTTAAGCTGTCCAAATGCTTATAACTTCAGATTTCCCATGTACAAGATGGAGAATAATAATTCATACATTTGCTATAAATATTAAATTAGATAATGTCTGTAAGTTTCTTGGCCAATGGTACCAAGCTAAGTGCTCAGTAAATGGCAGGGATGGTTAGGATTGTTAGTGCTTAGTAATTCAAGCATTAGTGAAGAGTGTGTTACTTTTACGTTGACCAAAAGGGAGATTGATATTTTTTAAGCTGAAGAAACATGGTACTAAAACATATGATTAATAGCTCTTCTTCACTATTACTTTTGTAACATAAATCCCTACATGATAGAGAAATGTAAAAGAGACCAGTAAATATCTGACAAGATGGTAGTTGTACAGTAAACAGCCCTTGGTTGTGGTATCAATCAACAGTTAAAGTATAAACTTCCTCAAAAAAAAAAAAAAAAAGGAGAAGAAAAATAAGAAAGTCCCTAAATAGGAGGCACGTGTGAATTCTCACATGCAATCTTCTGACCTTAAAAGCAGTTGCAAACTGCATGACCTGTAGATGGCGAACTTGGATAGGGTGAATACTAAGCAATGACTGCCTAGAGAAGAAAACAATGGTTTTGTTAAAGGAAGAACTAAGTAAAATTGATATGTTACTAAAGGCTGTACATTACACCAAACCAAGAGAATTCTTTGCTGACACACTGTTCTTTCCTTTAAAGGGACTGTCCATCTACCTGTCAAAGTGAGTCTACCATCAGTCATATGTGCTGTTGAGGGACAAGACTGCATTAGTTTCTGAAAGAAATGTTTTGGTTCAGCATTCATGCTGGCTACTAGTCACTGATACAAGAGAACAGAGTATCAAGTAGGGAACATATATAGATTTCTTAAAGTCTCTTAAGGAATAGAAAAATGTTGCCCTCTCAGAATATCCATATGTAACACTTTAATTATCTGAATCCTTTGTACATGTCCAAAGTATCCACATCTTTTGATCTATATAAATAATTATGTCCTCCCTTGCTTCCTTATTGCCATTCTTGAGTATTTGTTCTGTACACTTCCCAAGGCAATCCTTTAGGGACTAATTACCATCCTTTACTGACATAATCTCTCGCTGATGGAGATTTCTAGAGTACCACACTGGGCATTCAGGACTCCTAAGGGAGCTTTGCAGTACTTTACATGATCTATGTGCCCTGCTTGAGAAACATATTTTCTTACTTAAAATTCTACCTTGGGGTACTAGTTTTATCATATTTACTAGTTTTACCAGATCACACCTACATATAATATGAGACTTTGTAGGAAAATTCATGTGATTTTCCAAAACTGCATTTAGTCATGGAGTGGCTTAAAATGTCTTGTTGGTTCTTTCAATTGTGAGAAAGCCTAGTAACTCACCCAACATGATAGATTGATGACCTTTTGCTGCATTATGAAAGGGTCACTGTCCCAAAAACGCCTCTCAGCTTGTGGGTCAGGTGAGGGGACATCTCTAAACTTCTATGGTGTCTCTGTCCTGTCATTTATCATAAGGCTGTAATTATTGCCTACACATTGGCCTCACCACAATTATGTACTTCTGGAGTCCAGAAACTGTACCATATTCATCTGTTTATCTTTAAGCAGATTGTGTCTGGCACATATTAGGTACTTAGGAAAATGTTGAAT
This sequence comes from Zalophus californianus, assembly GCF_009762305.2. Lineage (NCBI taxonomy): Eukaryota > Metazoa > Chordata > Mammalia > Carnivora > Otariidae > Zalophus > Zalophus californianus. The sequence goes on from NC_045596.1 coordinate 92,452,879, forward strand.
GGATTAAAGAATAAGTATATGTGCTTTGGAAGAACAAGAGAAGGCAGGATAGAAGAAAGATAAATTTAGGGGGAAAAAAAAGAGGAAGACAAGCCAACCATCCATGAGGAATTGTACCTATGTTAGACAAATATTATTCCAAAAGTACAGAAAAAAAAAAGAACAGCAGTAGATTGTGTCCAGCCCAATATATTTATTCTTATTAACCAAACTCTCAAGAGGTTGACTTAGAGTTCACTATTTCTGGAAGAGAACACATCTCTTCAGAGATTACAGTGTTTGTGTCCAAGGGTAAGCACTGCCCTTACCCAATCCCAATCTGCTTCACCTCTTTATTCATTTCAAAATGAAGAAAGTCCTTAACTTTTAGGATGAGACAGTTCTGGTTTTCCAGTGGCTTCTAACAGCTTCTTAAAAAGTTGCAGGTACTCTAAGATATGGTAGATAGAGAAGTTATCAGAATGTTCAGAAATTGTAAGATCTTATCTAAGAGTAGATTTGGATTTAAATGTCCCACTGGTGAAAGCCATATCCTAGAAGGTGAGAGTGAGGAACAAACAGAAACAGGCTCTGAAAGACAGTCCAAATAAGAGGAGCCATACATTACCCCAAAATGTTACCATGGAGTTTACCATGGGGCATCTGACAGGAAATAATAGGGATGACGGAGGACATGAGAACCATACACGGTGATGGAGTATAGGATGGTCATGTCTGCACATGGTGAGCCTTCAATAAAGGCTGATTGAATGAGCAGGCCATGGTGGGCCTGAGCTGCTGCTAAGCAGTCATGAATTGCTTTGCGAACTGGCAGCGTTTGTTTATTTATTTACTTATGTATTTACTTAGGTACATTTAAAAAGGAATTGAAGTGACATGCACTATTAAAATGTACATAAACCAGAGTAGGAAAAGTTAAAGCAGAAACATTTAGAAGAAAGAAAGAAAGCAATGTCCTGGAAACCTGAGGCGAGAGAATCATTACAACAGAGCTTAACAGAAGCTCTGAGCTTCCTGGCAAAGAGTTCAAAAGAGAAACATGCTAGATTGTACATTCTCATCAGTCAGTAAAGGGAAGTTTGTAAACTCATCTGGAAATAGAGACTTATTCTTGGAGCTTAATTCTAGAAAGAGTTTATTGCATGGACACTTAAATGAGGAAAGAAGACATTTAATATGTTTTGCAAAAGCTACATACGTGTTATTTATAGACTAAGCTATAAAGGTAACCACCAACAATATACCCTATATAAAATAATAGGTGACAGGGAGAGGAGGGGTTAATATATGAACATATACACTACCACTCATGCAAGAAAATATGAATATTGGCCACAGTCTGCATGTTTGCAACTAATTATGAGGCACATCTATAACTTCCTTACTCCCTGCATTCTCAGTAAAGGAGGAAGAAGGTAGTATGGAAGGTTCTTCTACTTCTTCCCTACAGTTTCTGGACCTGTGTAATCTGTCCTTGGGTGAAACAACACCATATATTGGTTATTGATTTGGAGCATATAACATATTCTCTAGACCAGTACACCCACCTCATAGGATGTCCTGCAGCTGGCTCCGTAACTGAGTCTTCAATAGACTATTGCTTTGCTCTAAAAGGCCAGCTGCTCCTGGGTTATGGTAAGACTAGTGAATCCTGTGGGAAATGGCCCATAGCATCCTATCCACAAGCAATGTTATATGGATTGCTGTTGATGAATTAAGCCTTTAGTAAATCCACAGAAGATATTGTTAATAGAAGCATAGCAGGAAAGTCGAATCTATATCCAGAACAAATATCCATTCTAGTGAGAAAAATTGCTATCAAGTCCACAATGAAAGGGGTTCAATATAATCAGTCAATAGGAGGTTGGCCATGCCACCTGCATCACGCATGTTTGGAACTGTGTGCAGGGTTCGGCATGGGTCTCTGCTGCTGGCAATTTAAGCATTCAATAGTGGTGGTAGCCAGATCTGCCTTGTGAGGGTAAGTTCATGAGATTGAACTCATGAATAACTTCCCTCTCTGTCACCATGGCCACTCTGTTCCTGAACCCACTGAGTAATACTAGTGATGCTGGGCAAAGAGGATGGCTGACATTTGCAGTCCTGGTCTTCTTGCCCGTCTGATTCTGCAGAGTCTTCTCTGCCTGTTGGTGAGTTTTCACATGAGGCACAAGCATTCTCACACCATCAATCTATGTTGAGGGGTCCGTGAGGGTACCTCTATCCTAAACCTTCTTGTAATCCGATATTGTTCCTTTCAACTTCCTCCTCATCAAACCAAACCTTTAGGTTCTATGTACAAATCTTCACTATGAGAATCTTCCCTTCTAGGTAGAGTATGCCATTTGATCTACTTCTCAACATTCTGCTTATTGTGAAGATTTATCTTCCTACTTGTCCTTTGTGGCCCACAGTGAGAAGAGCTCTAATGCTGTATCAGTTTATTTATGGCTGGTGCAGGTATATAATATGTATAATCATTACTAACTCAATCCTGAATCTTTTTTTCCCAGCCTATAGGGAAATCCCATAAGGCTATATTAATGGGTGTAGGGAGAGATGACATTATAGCAAGATTGGGTGCCATGAGAGTTGGAGCCATTTGCTCATGAAACTTTCTTGTGCCTTTAGAACTTTCTTGAGTCTGCTCTTGTATATGCCACTTCAAGTTGAGGATGGAGAGCTGCTCTGCACATCCAAATTTGAGAACAGGTCAATCAAATAGCATCTAATTTGGAAGGCAGCTCAGGTCTCATAACCAGTTCATTTCCCATGGCCAGATATTCAGTCTCTACCAGAATCCAACAGCAAAAATCAGGAGATGTTTCTCAAGAAAATAGTTACTTGTCAGAGAAGCATGGCTTTGCTCTTAATTATGGGGCAGTATTATGATTCTCTTTTTTTTTTTTTAAGATTTTATTTATTTATTTGAGAGAGAGAGAATGAGAGATAGAGAGCACGAGAGGGAAGAGGGTCAGAGGGAGAAGCAGACTCCCCGCTGAGCAGGGAGCCCGATGTGGGACTCGATCCCGGGACTCCAGGATCATGACCTGAGCCGAAGGCAGTTGCTTAACCAACTGAGCCACCCAGGCGCCCCTATTATGATTCTCTTATTGGGGAGTTTCATAGGCTCAATGAATCTGTTACAGACACTTTGTACACATTAGATTTTCTGAGTCACAAGATCTAAGTAGCTAGAGTGGCTTATTCTTTAAGCTGAACTGGCTGAAGACTATTCTTTTTCTTTTGGCCTTCCTTAAACATAGAGCCTTACGGTTTATTCAATAAATAGGAAAGAACAACACCGGTGTAACATTATTTTGCCTCTATAATGCTAAAAGCCCACTAAATGTGTGTGCCTCTTTCTTCATGGAACTGGATACAAGGTGCAGCAAATTGTCTTTCACTTTGGAGGGGATACCTCTAAATATTCCAGATCTCTGGACTCCCCAAAACATTGGTGAATTAGTAGATCTCTGAACTTTCATGGAATTTATCTCTTCTCGGTCAGATATGTGTCTTACCGAGGCATCTTATGTATTTGTTACTTTCTGAAAAATGTGATAAGAAATTCTACCTAGTGCGACTAGCACAATGAAGCCAGAATCTTTGGTAAATTTACCCATGTTAATAATTTTGACCCAAAGGAGCTATGTTGTTTTTTTCCTCCTTAGTCTAGTATTTTAGAATTCATTTTCACACATATTCCCCTGACTTCTGCTATATGAATTAGAAAAAAGTCATACAAGTCTTTTGATATATATGCTGTCTCCTCTAAGTATAACCTGGTCAGACTCTCCTGATATTTAGGTATCTCAGCCCTGCAGTTCTAAGAAGTAAGACACTGAAGGTCCTTGATTATTTTTTTCCTTTTCATTTTCTTTCTTTTATATTTTCTACCTTCCTTCCTTCCTTCTTTCCTCCCTCCCTTCCTTCCTATCTTCCTTCCTTCCTTCCTTCCTTCCTCCCTTCCTTCCTTCCTTCCTTCCTTCCTTCTTTGGGTAAACAGCACATATTGGCTTTATTTTTATTTTTTAACTTGATATACAGTAAAATTGACCTTTTATTTGGCCTTTATTTTATAATTTTAACGTATGTAATAACCAACATCACAATTAGGATACGGAACAAATTTTCCTCTAAGCACTGCTTTAGCTGCTTATCACAGTCCCAAAGGGAAACAGTGTTCCCAGTCCAAACTGCCAACAGTTGAAGCTTTGTCAAGATCATTGTTAAAATTAGCAAGTATTAGAACCATGATTAAGACAGCGTAAGCTTTGGGTATATTAAGTTTTATAAAGCAATCAGCTTGGTTCTAGATATATAGGAATTTTAGTACATTAGCAGGGGATATATACCTTGGAGTGTAAAGTCAGAATAAGGATGAATATTCCTTATTATTTTAAACCAGATTAACTCAGAGGCTTTTCTAAGTTAACCCAAACCCTTGTGCTACAGGCTCCCTTTGGATCTGATTACTCTGCTATAAGTTGGATAAGAAAAAATCTTGGGATAATTTGTTTTATAAATCTTTATTTCTTGTATACAGTTCCTGCTAGAACTAGGGAGGCAGACTGGATGATGAAGATCTTTGCATTTGCTTTTGCCAATCCTGTCACATTCCAGAGAGAGGCAGGGGAGTGTTCATAGTAGTTATAGTAAGAATCAGAAGAAAACAGCCATTTGCTTTGGGGGGTTTATTGTTGTCATCCTAATCACTGAGATGTCGTTTTGTCTGAAAGGAAAAAATAATCCAGATGGTTAAGTTTCTTTTCATTCTTCAAAAGATGAGTGTTAATACTTTTGAGGTGTATGGGATGGTTGAGGGGTACTGGCCTCCTGGAAAATTGGATGGTTTTAGCCAGATTGGAAGCTGGTGCCTTCTTGGGTAGAAAGGAGTAAACTCAGTGGAGTTCTATTTGAGGCAGGACAGAAGCTAATATCAGTATGAGGGTGACTCTCAGAATCTCAGCTTTGGGAGAACTGCATAGTGAATATAATATATTAAAGCCACATAGTCAAGAGGCAAAGATATAGTTTCTTACATTTTTCAATGACTTAATATAATCTCATCAATATGCCACCTCATCTGGATAAGGGAAAGCTTGACCTAATTAAGTCCAAGCAGATTCTAGTAACAAAGGTTTTTCTCCAACAATTCCAGGTTTTCTTGGACTTCTGAGGGTGATAGATACAAGGCTTTCACAGAGGGCCAGTCAAACATCTTTGATTCATTGCATGAGCTCTTGGGATCTTTATTCAACCCGAATAGGTGGGGAAAGTGTTTATTGTTTATACTTCTTTGCTATGAATTTTTCATGTGGCTTTGCATTTTGGAAAAATAGATAAAAACAAACAATAAATCCAGGCCCTTGATTTGAGTCTATATCTCAAAACTATTAAGGCTTCTTTTGTTTACTACTGTATCCTTAGTGCCTAGAATAGTGCCTGGCACATAGTAGGTGCTCAGTAAATATTTGCTGAATATCTAAATGAAAGTGAGTAAAGAAATGAATGAAACCAAAGTCTAGGCTTTGAGGGGGCCTGGGTTGTTCAGTCAGTTAAGCTTTGGACTCTTGGTTTCTACTCAGTCTCATGGGTAGTGACATGGAGCCCCTACATGGGGCTCTGCACTCAGTGGTGAGTCTGCTTGAAGATTCTCTCCCTCTGCCCCTCCCCCCACTTGAGCACACACATGCTCTTGTACATGTGCTCGCTCTCTCTCAAATAAATAAGTAAATCTTAAAAAAAAAAAAAGTCTAGGCTTTCACTCGTTCCTTTTAGGCATAATTTCCCCAGCAGAAAAGTAATCAAATGAACAGCTACATACAGTAGAGATAGAAAAGGAATTACCCTGGATAATGGAAAGTAGATTCACTAACGTAGTGGGTAAAATGAGATTCAGGTAAACGTCTTTCAGTTTTGAATCAGAGACAGGCAGACAGAAACTATATTTGGAGGTATAAATTCTAATGTTAAAAAAAAAAGTTTTAACTGCAAGCAAGTTACTTAATTATCACCTTGAGTGAGGCTCCTTTGCCTTTTCTGTAAATAGGGATGACCAAAAATAAATGAATGAAATTTAGTTAAATTTATAACATCTTTACTGAGATATAATTTATATACCATAAAATAAAATTTTTAAAAATAAATTTACCAAGCTGTGCAAATATCAGAATCCAGTTTTAGAACATTTTAATCACCCAAATATGATTCCTTATGTTCATTTACACTTAACTCTTATTCCCATTCCCAATCTTCTATCTCACCCTATTAAATCTTTCTATCTTTCTTGATTTGCCTTTTCTTAAAATTTCTAATAAATGAAATCACAAAATACTTGGTCTTTTGTGTCTGTCTTCTTTCACTTAGCATGTTTTTGAAGTTCATCCATGTGGTAGCAAGTTCCTTTTTATTGCCAAATATTTCATTTAATGGATATTACATTTTTTTTATCCATTCATCAGCTGATGGACCTTGGGTTGTTTCTACTTCGGGGCTATTATAAATAATGCTGCTACAAACATGTGTGGGCAAGTCTTTAGGTGACATTGTTTTCATTTCTTTTAGGTAAATACTTAGGAGTGGAATTACAGGGTTTCATGGTAAATTTATGTTTAACTTTTTAAGAAACTGTCAAACTATTTTTCCAAAGTGGCTATACATTTTGTATTTCCACTCACACAGTATGTGGGCTCCTGTTTCTCCACATCCTTACCAACTTCTGTTATTTTCTGCCTTTTTGACAGTAGTGAATATAATTTCATGAAGAAAAAGCAATCACCTGTGTTTATTTATACCAGCTTTATAGCTAGTGATATAATGACAGCTAAGGTATGATTGGGATCATTTAAAATATTTGGAATGGAAGTTGTGAAACTTGAAAAGAAGCAAAAACTAACTCTCTGCCATCCTGTTAATTTTCTTAAAGCTCTGTTTTTTTCTAGTCCTTCTTCTATTAGGAACTCTTCATGATCCCTCTTGGTAGTCTGCTGGGGTTGTCTCATACTTGGTAGTCTGCTGGGGTTTATGAGAGCCAATTATTAAACTTTTAGGAATTTTGTGGGCTGTTTGTTAAGCACAACCACCAAAATTAAATATTTAAACTTAAAATTAACAAGTTACTTAAAGACAAAGACAAAACTTATTTCTTAATTATTTTACAGTGTTTTACTATTACCTATGTTTTGAAATTTCCTATATCTATTGCATTTGCCTGGTGGACACACTATATAGTGGTATGCTACTGAACATCTCTTCCAAACGCTATTTCCAATGATCCCACATTGATCACTTGAAATCATTTATGGTAGGAATATTTGCACCACAGAAATTGGCAAATGCTACAAACCAGGGTTTTTTTTTCTTCCAGAGAAGTGGTTGTTAAATATTTACTAGGTCTAAATTTTTCCTGTCGGTATTTTTTATTAAGATTATTAAAGATGTAGATGATTTTGGAGAGAATCACATCATTAAAATTTTAAGGCAATTATTTGGTTGTTTGTTCTTCTTCTATTCACCTCAGTAAAATTTTCTTTCCACTTATAGCTTGAATCCACTTCTTAGTAATTTTATACTTGGCAATTTCTATTTTGGAGGTAGAGGTGGGCAACAACTATGTCTACCATAGTTATATTTTTTCATTGTCTTGGTCAAGTATTAATTATAGTGTTATCTCAGCTTTATAAAATGAACTGAGATGTCTTTCATATTTTTCTATCCTCTGTAATAATATGTTTCCTAGAAATTACATATTTCTAAAAGATTTGGTCAAAATTGACTATGACATCATCTGAAACTGGCACCTCTCTTGGAAATACTAGATAATTTTTTTTACTCATTCTTAGTCTTAATTAAATCTTTGTTTTTTCTTCAGTTTTAATGGTATATCAAAATTATCCTAGAAAATATACACTATAAACAAATGTTCACATTTTTATTTTTTTAAAGATTTTATTTATTTATTTGAGAGAGAGAGAATGAGAGATAGAGAGCACGAGAGGGAAGAGGGTCAGAGGGAGAAGCAGACTCCCCGCTGAGCAGGGAGCCCGATGCGGGACTCGATCCCGGACTCCAGGATCATGACCTGAGCTGAAGGCGGTCGCTCAACCAACTGAGCCACCCAGGCGCCTAAATGTTCACATTTTTAGAAGGATTTGTACATTATAGTCTTTCTCTCTCTCTCTCTTTAAAGATTTTATTTTTCAGTAATCTCTACACTCAACATGGGGCTCGAACTCACAACCTCAAGATAGAGAGCTGAACACTCCACTGACTGAGCCAGCCAAGCACCTCATGATAGTTTCTTATACTTCTAAAATCTTAATCATAATGGTGTTTATACCACTTTTCCCATTCTGAAATCATTCTCTCTTCTTTTTTCCCATTAGATTTTCCTGAAAGCCAATTAATTGGCCTTTTTGAATAGCTAGCATTTTGATTTATGTGCTATTTCATAAATCATTATTTTTAAAATTTTTATGTTTATTCATTCCTCCTACTTCCGTAAGACTAAATTTGTTACTCCCTTTCCACTTCCTTAATATGAAAGCACAGTTTATACTCCTTCATTTTTATTATTAAAAGTTATCAAGCTGGGAATTTTTTTCCGGGCATAGTTTTGTTTGCATCCTTTAAGTTTGGAAATATATCGGAAAAAGACAGTAAGATGAGTTGGAAGTGCTATTGAACTATCCAAGCAGACCAATTATAAAATTTAATTTTTTGTTAGTAATTTAGAGCTTTTATGCATTGTGGTCAAATAATTTTTCCTTTTGGGGGTTTGTGAAGTTTCTTTTGAGCCTACTATATTATTAATTTTTATAAGTGCTCAATAGTAACACACATTTAAATATATATTTTGGGTAAGAGCTGAAGGGTTTGTATTTTAAATCATTTTGATTAATAAACTATTTTATGTCATTTTTTATTCTTAAGTATAATTATACTTAGTGGGGGTTTTTTTTGGAAGATACTTTTTGCATAAAAATATAATAAGCAACTTTAAATACACCTAACTCTACTTATTTCCCACCTTGTTTTAATTAGAAGTATGGGAAGAAGGTGATAATAAACAATCAGAAGATGTGAGAGAATAAGAATCACATGAAAGAGAAGCTGTAATAACTTTTAAAGTGGCACAGACATAGGAGAACCACACTACCTAGGAAATGTATTTGCTAATATCTAGATGACTGACATAAAATCTTTCAGAGTATGTTTTACCTTGGAAATGACTGGGATATAAAAATAAGCAGAGAATTATACTAATTATAAATAAGACTTCAGTCTGAATTTAGTTGGTGCCAGCATTAAAGGGCAAACGACATGACAACTCATAGCTAAGTTTCTACTGTCTGAAAGTGACCAAGGGGCTCACAGTAAGAGAAATAATTGGTCACCTGTCTCATAGCTTCGTTACCTCAGAGAAGCAGGCAAATAATGCCTGACACATAACAAGCATGTGGTAAATCCAGACCTACCTAACTCCAAACCCTGAGTTCTTTCCATTTGCCATAAAACCTTTCTAGCAAATGCTTATAAAGAAAATGGCCAAATTAAGTAAGGAACACTCTCGTGAAATATATTTTAACTTGTATACATGTTCAAAATTATTTGAAATCACCTCTTATGAGACACATAGATGTGTCTAGAACTCCTAAACTAAGGGTAAATGTGGACCAAATAGTAAAGGGCTTGGGCTAGATGATTCATACAAGATTATCTAAGTGAAGGATACCCATGGAACTGGGTATCCAGTTTTATCCAAAAATAAACTGGGTATCCAGATTTTTTCCAAAATCTGGCTCTGAGTTTCCTGGGAGTAAAGGCAAAAAGGGACAATATGATGAGGTTTAGATCCTCATAATCTAATAAAAAGAAATGCATCCATTTAATATGAAAATCAGAATGTCTTCTGCTTTAATTGTAGGAGAATTTATTATGTGGGACTTAAAGTAAAAATAACACTAAGCAGTGTAGTGAACATCTTCAATAGCAATTTTTACAAAACAATTATTTTTCAAAATTATAATTTATAAACCAATTATATTTTTTGCAAATTATCATAAAATAAGGAAAACAAAATCTGTTTTGTTTATAGCACAGCACTTTCCTTTTTTAAAAAATATTAAGCGTTAGTTAGGGAATACCATCAGTAGACTAATGGAATTCACTTGTTTTCCATTGCTTTAGATAAAAAATTACATACATTTTCTGCGATGCTGTACAGTTTTTACTGTTTGTTATATTTTACTGAAATTGGATACTGGATTATCTATCTGCTCTTTAGTTGGGTGTCATTAGCTGAATCATCTTCGTCCGTAGGAGTTACCTACAAATTACTGCATCTAAATGTTCTCCTGTAACATCTAAATGTGGTTCTGTAAAAATAAAGGAAAAAAGACCTGTGACATCACTGAGTCTCTTTCCCCTGATTACCCAGGACCAGATTCCCTAGACAGAAGATGTAGTTAGCATTTGATCCTAATCAAAGGACCCCAAATACTTAGATATAGTTCATTTTAATCTTAGTTGAAAAGATTGTGGATAGACACTTAGGAGAAAGTGAAATCAGCATAGTATCTCCTCTTCAAGTGCAGTCCAGCTTCCAGAGTGGTGACGTGGGTTTCAGCCTCCTCATAATTGTCCTTGACGAAAACAGAAGGATTTCACAACACAGAAAGCAGTGGTTTATGAGGCTGGGTACAAGACAGACGTACAAGAGAACTCTGTTCATCGTCTTCAAAGTGATGCAGCGATGGCACGGCCGCTGCTGTGGCCACATGTAATATAGCCTGTAGCTCTTTAAAGAGGATTAGCCTTAGCGGCTGTGAGCATTCAATGCTGGATTTCAAGTAGAGTAGAATATGCTAATGAAATGTAAATGTCCAAGGCAAACATTGCGTAATATGGAAAACCCTCAAAACTGAGCTTTGTCTCTTGCACAGTGGGAAAGCAAACTTTATCATCAGAAGACGAAGTAGAAAAGGAACGACCTTACACTCGTCTGCCTTATGTATCTGCTTCTATAAAAAAATGAATTTAAATATATATCCATATATTTATATTTAATTTAATTTAATTTTAATGTCAGTGGAAAAACCAAAGTTCAGTCATTCAAAAATATCTTGATAGCTCTATGGCCAGAGATGGATGTGAAATAATTCATATTTGTAGAAAGGGAATATGGGTTTTTTAAACACTACTTTTAACACTATTTTTTAAATACTGTTTTAGGTTTTCAAAGGGCTTTGCAGAGCAGGTTCCCCCTGCCCCCATTTCACCTTAAAATTTTTTCTGCGTAACATCCTGCTGCTCACTGTTGAAATATAATATGCCTTTATCATAATTTTCCATTCAGTGTTTTTACTACCTTATAGGAAGCCAGTATGAGACTTGATCAGTCTCTTAAAGCTGCACATGCACTCTATTAATATTAAAGTTATTTTCACCATATTTAGAATTTCAGAACATATCTGACATTGGGAAGGTGAATTCATGACAAGGTGTGTGATTTGCAATCCATGTAACTGTGAAGCAACTCGGAATCCATACACATGGTTCCCAAAGATTGAAAGGCCCCTAAAGAATTTCATTTCAATTGCTGGGAAATAAAGATCCCAGGAAACACATGGAACCGAGTGCCTATGTGCTCTTTCATTCGTTATGAGCATTTCACGACACTCAAACGAGTAGCTTAGGTTCTCTTGGTTTTGTTGGTCAGTGGTGTATGTGTGTGTGCGTGCGTGTGTGTGCGTGTTTTATACCTCAGTTTTGAAGGGTCTGTCTCTGTAGACACCGAGGAGGAATGGTAATACATATTCATGAAAGAGTGCTCTTTCCAGGCGCTGCTACTGCTGACAAAGCGTTAGCTGTTTCACGCAGCAAGCTGACTGGGATTGTGTGTGGGGGCTGCATGGCCAGATTAGTGCAAACAGCAAGCCCACTCCTCTGCTTGTTAGGCCTTGCCTTCCTGACAATTTCCCCAATTGTCGCTTGTGACAAGGCTGTCATTACGTGATGGCTTCTTTTGGCCATTTTCAGATAAAGATAATTTCCTTAACTTCCATTTTATTTGACAACAAGCAGTTTGGGAGAGAAAGGAAGTGCTTCAGTAGTTTATGGATTAGGGTTTTGTCACTTCAAAGGCATCTTTGATCTAAAAATATGTGCTGTACCAAATTCATTATGTCTTTCCTTAAAGAGCCTTTAAATTTATTGATCTTCTCCTCAATTATTCTCCTTTTACATCCAGTCATGTTGTGTGAGATGGTAGTGTTGGGAAAAGCCTAAGGAGGAGTGTGAGGAAAATGCAGCCAACTGGTCACTTCTAAGGCCATTACAAGAACGAAACAACAGGTGCTTTTGTTTAGTGTCGATTCTCTTCTGAATCCCTGTGCAGACAAAGGCCCTTCTGCTGTTTATCGCTCAACACAAAGATATCAGTACCAACAGGATAAGACAAAATTTATTTGGTATTATAACCTAATAAAGATCAAAACTTCACAACTTGTGTAAAAATTGTGCCTGCAATTGTTTTCATTCTCAAACTGACTACATGAGTTTCAAAAGCCCCTATATGAGTAAAAGAGACAGAGCAAGTGACTTCTTTATGGACCAATACTTTGGCTTGCCCTAAAAGCAATTTTACATTATGCTGAGGCTCAGCTTGCTGAAATTCTTAAAACTGAATAGTTAGGGAGAGCAGAAAATAAGAGGATAGGAATCCATTTGTGAAAATTTACTTTAAAAACCTAACAAGAGGAGCATTTACAGCTTCCAGAGTAGCTTCTCTTGTTTAGAAGTTCTACTTGCCCTTTTTGCCCTCCTTTTGTGGTTGTTGTGGTTCTAAACAATTGCTATGTGGAATTATTGTGTTTTAAACAACACCGAGGACAAAAAAGCAAAAAGTTTACATCTGAACTATTATGGTTAACCATTGTCTTCTCACCCTTCACATATAACTTCAATTTAGGACAGAACAAGCTACTCCCATTTCTGCAACTAGGAAAAGGAAGTTAAAACAAACAGCTTAATTTCTTTTTTCTTTTTTTGTTTAAATGTAGTATTTATTAGGTTTTTGGCCAACTATTTTATAATTTACAGATATCCATATGCTTTTGATAATTAGAAAGTTCATTTTAGCAAAGCATGACTTTAAAACCTTACACATTAAAAGAAATATGTAATTTAAAAGCATGACCTTAGGTTCCTAAAAGCAATAAAAGTTGTTTCTTTTGGAAAAACTCAGTTTTCTGAGTTTCCAAAGACTAGTAGAACATAATGTCTTCCACTTTGAAGAGCTATTTTAGAGGTTTGGGACTCTCCCCTTAAGCCCTTAATACTCTTCTCCATAAAGTCAGGGTAAAAATAGCCCTCAAATCAATGTGTTAGGTTATTTCATCCTTATTAAGACATAGGTACTATTATTAACTCAACTTTATAGAAAGAAACTGAGGCATAGAGAGGTTAAGTAACTTGCCCATTATCTCATATCCAGTAAGTGATAGACCCAGACTAGTGTATTTTGGATACAAAGCCTCTGTTCTTTTCTTCTTTTTTAAGATTTTATTTTTTTATTTGTCTGAGAGAGAGAGTGTGTGTGTAAAGCAGGGGGAGCTGCAGGCCGAGGGAGAAGTAGGCTCCCCGCTGAGCAAGGAGCCCGACCTGGGACTCGATCCCAGGACCCTGAGATCATGACCTAAGCCGAAGGCAGACGCTTAACCCACTGAGCCACCCAGGCGTCCCCAAAGCCTCTGTTCTTAATGCTAGGGCCCAGAAGACATAGGATCTGGACTATCTCCTGGTCCTGAACAAGTCATTGTTAGTTCTGTTCTTCTTCCCATCCTTCAGCTCCCCAATCCTGGTCCCATGCTCCACACAATCCAAGAAAATGGGAAGAGAAAGCAGGAAAGGAGAAAGCAAGGAGGTCGATCCAGGTTTCCTCCTGCCTGCACGTCAAACACAGGGGGCTGACATGCCGAAATCTGATAAATTCAGACAGTGGGGTTCATGGTTCATTGTGCTGTCCTTTCAAGAAACCCTCCACCACTTCATTACAGACCTCTGATGTTAATTTCTCTTGACTTCGTTGTAACCAGGAAACCTTAGTTTTGACTTCCTTGTGAAATCAGTAAAGGCCACTTTGGAGGAGGAAAGGAGTACTTTCTTGAGCAAGAATGTTTTGGGGAAAAACCTGTTTTGTCTTAGAGTTCACCTGCTTTGTGACACGTGAATGTACCACATAAAGTGGCAGGCGGCAACACCATCAGCCTGCCTCAGAAGAGACCGAAGTAAACACCCATTCCAAAGAGATTGCACTGAAATATGATATCAGCTGCAAGAGACGGGCCATCTCCTCTGGTCAAATGAGAAAAATCATATTATCCTCACTGTGGTATACAAATAGCTTGTAAGCCACATTCTCCATTTGAATGATAACAATGAAGTGCTAACCTCACTGCTACAGGCCAGGGCCAGGCTGATCTCATCTCCAAACACAAACACTTCTGCCTCGATCTTGGCTGGGGGCTGTGCAGCGGCCTCCCAACCCCCACCTCTCCTTCCCCCCCTGTTAATTGGCTGAGACCACCAGAATTTGGAGGACACAGATGTCACTGATAGTTTTCCTAGGGAGCACATTCATGCCCATCTGTTGCAGCCTAGAAGGCTGTTCATATATCCACAAGGCCTTCATTTAATTCTTGTCAGAAAGTAATGTAAATCCAGTTTACCTCAGAGGTCGCAGCCGAGATTTATGCCAATGAGCCCCCTGCAATTTACACACACTGTAGTTGTATAGGATGAAAAGAAAGCCTTTCATGTTGGTGCATATTAACAAGAAAGCCTGCCTTCCGAGAGGGGCTTTTTGATTGAGGTTTCTCCTGATTTTAATACAGCCGATGCCAGTTGGTATACCCAGCTTTACAAAAAGGAAAAAAAAAATCTAATCTTTAAACTAAAGTTTATTCTTTTATAAGATGTAAAAGAGAAAGAAATCCTAGCAAGTGGCACGGCTATGTCTTTAATTATCTGTTATGAGACAAAACTCCCCTGCACTTGCAGAAGATAGAGTGTGACAGGAGAGCATGTTCTGGCCTGGAGTCTAGGGAGAATTCAGTTGTAAGCGATTGTCTTTCCAATGTGAAAATAGTAGGAGTGACCAGTTGAATTAGTCTCTGACTTTTCAGTTGTCTCTTTGTAGTATGTTTAGAGGAAATTACGGAATTTGCTTAACTTTATTTGGACCAGGCTGGGTAGAAATTGATTCATCAGTACAGTGGAAGAGTACATATGTGAGATACACATATATATTTATCGAATTATTTTATTGGGAATCTAAGAGTACTGAAAAGGACTTCCATTAATCCTATCTTTCTATACATTTTGAAATACTCAGGACTATGTCAGTAAGCTGAAAGGCAAATGGTTTTAAAAACAGCCATCCTGTCAAAATCTTCTGGAAAGTCTGAATATGCTTTTTATGAAGTATGTGACCTTGGGCAAGTTACTTAACCTCCATGACCTCAACTTTCTCAACCCTAAAGTGGGAATAATAAAGCCTACACTATAAGGTTTTGAGTCTGAGGTATCTCCCATAGTACCTAAAGTATAGAAAGTATTCAACCAATGATAATTTCCCTCTCCATCCTACCTCTTGGCTGTGTCTGTGATAGTGAACTGTATATTAAAAGTCTTAGTTAACTTAGTTTAAAAACTCTAAGCATTCACATCATCAGATTACTTTTTCACATTAAAAAAAAATTGAAACAGAAATGACGTTGGAGATTTTCTTTCTACAGTTCAGAATTTTTGTTTTGAGTTGTTTAAATTTTTAATTCTATAGAAAGTAGAATAATATAAGTATGTTACATAGTTTTGTTAAAATCCGGCTCGGCTTCTCTACTCGTTCAGGAGTAGCCTGTGATTTCCCAAGGCAGTGTAAATAGGGGGCGTGCTTTTCTTGTTTTTGTAGACAGTGCTCATTTACCCATGCTAATGGCTTTCAAGTATTGGGTATGATTATTTTTACACACACTTAATTTTTTTTTATATTTTATTTAAGATAATATTCAAATTGGGTTGTGATTTCTTTTTTTTTTAAATTTTTTATTGTTATGTTAATCACCATATATTACATAATTTGTTTTGGTGTACTGTGATTCCTGAGCACATAGTACTAACTGGGAAGTGCAGCAAAGAAGCCTAGATTACATGATGAGGCTATAGCGAAATAGACGAGATGAAAAATACGTGTTGCTGATTACTCATTAAGCAAACACTTCCAATATGCATAGTCATAGTCTGGACTTAATTATAGAATCAGATGAAGCAGTGGCTTCACTTTACAGAGTAGGGTTCACATCAGGGAGGCCAAAGCCCAGTTTTGTTTGCTATCTAAACCTGGGGCTAGGCCGATTTAAAATAATTTCAGAATGGTCCGTTTCTGTTTCTCAGAGTTTATCAAGACCATTTCTTTCAGTCCTTGAAAGAGAATCCTTAAAAACTTTTTTATTATTAGAAATTTCAAACGTATTAAAGTAGAGGGGGCAGTATAAGAAATCTGATACATTTTATTCAGCCTCAACATGTAACAATCTGGAGCCAATCTTGCCTAATTTATACCCTCACTTTATCCCCACCTCCATACCCCAAATTATCTTGAACCAAATGTCAAACTTCATGCAATTTCATCTGTAAATATTTAATATTTAATAATGTTAAGATATGATATGAACTTCTTTTATTTTTTCCTTTTTTTTTAAGATTTTATTTATTTATTTAAGAGAGAGAGAATGAGAGACAGAGCACAAGAGGGAGGCAGGTCAGAGGGAGAAGCAGACTCCCTGCTGAGCAGGGAGCCCGATGCGGGACTCGATCCCAGGACTCCAGGATCACGACCTGAGCTGAAGGCAGTCGCTCAACCAACTGAGCCACCCAGGCGCCCTATTTTTTCCTTTTTTTAAACAAATTCCTTTTTAACATAACCACAGTACTATTATCTCACCCTAAAAATTAACACTAATTCTTTAATATCATTTATTGCGACTTACTGTAATCAGTGAGAAAATGGAGGGCCCCCCTTTTTTTAAGGAAGTGGATTATTCCGCTTTCGTGTTACAGATTGGCTATTTTGTTCCCATGACACAAGAGTTTCATGAGTACTCTTTTGTAACAACTTTTATTGTTGATTTATGTGCTCGGTATGTTTTGTGGTATATGGTAGTACCTTCCTAGAATGAAAATTTGTTGTTTTATTGGAAAATAAAAATTGCATCATTATTCCAGTCCTACCCCACCTTCATTGATTCATTTGGATAAGTGTTTTCCAAATTTATTAGCTTCAAATGAAATTATACATGGAAAGCCACTATATAAAACGGATGGAAATGAATTGCTCTGGTGCCATGCTGCCGACTACTCATTTAGCCCATTCTTTCCCCATGTGGGGTCTTGCAGGTTTTGGTAAGTGAAATGCCTTTTTACAAACGTATACCATTTTCCCATTCTGATTCTAGGGCAAGACAAATTGCTGTGTTAAACAGTGTAAAGAATAAGAGAGGATTGTATACATAGTCGAAATGACTAAAAAATGACTATACGGTACTTAATTTTTAAGCTTCCTACCACTAAAAAGAATGTTTCACTTAAAGTAATTAAAATGTTTATTGTAATGGGAAAAATCCACTGTGCTCATAAATAATGGCCTCACTTCTTAGTTGACTCTACTGGGGCCTCCTGGGAGGAGATGTATTTGCTCCCTGTCAGGACTAATCTATAAATGCAATCACCACTTAGACCTCATCAGTTCTTTCCTTCCCCTTCATTGGTCCCTCTGGAATTATACGGCAGCTTGAATAAGGTCAAAATTAGGATACTTTTTCCTCAGGAAAAACACCGCCGTTGTTATTTTAGTGCTTTAAAATTTGAGAATCAACCCAAGAGTTATTTCTTTAAACAGCCTGGAATATATATTTGCATCATAGAATCCATATTCTACCAAAAATGCATCCCATTTTTCAGTGTGTTCATTGGTTTCTTCCCCACAAAAGCCAGGGACACGGAGTGGTCTCACATAAAACCACAGTGGATTGGATGTTTAAAAGCTTGTGTCTAACACCTGCAGATAATCCCAGTGAGTTGCCATTTGAACTTGGACAAACCATTGAACTTCTGACTTTATCTTCAAATGGGGCCCATATTACTAGCTATCTTCCTCATTGGTAATCTTCTAAAAGTAAGATAATTCTCCTATTTCCTTTTGTCAAGATTTAATAGGAATGTCTTTGCTTCTGTAATAGTGGAAAGGATAGGATGAATTCTCCAACTTGTCTAAATGTAAGTGAACTCATCCTGATGGGTCAGAATATTGCTTTGGAATTTTTTGTAAGTAAAATTATATACTTCTTTTAATTCCCCAATAAGGCTGTCTTTGAGAGTTGTCTGTTCTGTTTCTGGGCAACCTCCAGAAGTATCAAGTGCCATATATAATGGATACTCAACATATGCTTAACTACCATTCAGGAGTTTGCAAATGCAGTACCTACTATTTTATAAACCTGTAAGTTAGCTATTAAAGCCAAATATTAAGGAAACAGGAGGAAATAGATCATTAATTTTTGCCAGTAAAAAACTGTGTAAAAACTAATGTGTTTAACTTGCTTACTTTAATTTACTTATTTTTTTTTCTGTTGGTTCTGCGCTGGCAAATATTCCTTCATTAGCTAAAAGCAAAGAACAGAATTAACACTAAGTCTCAGATCTCCATCCTCCTCATTAGAGAAAAGAGAAAATGTGAGTTCTTCTGCTTGAGGAACTACCAAAGAAAGTGAGTGGAGTAGTTCAAAAACAATAAAGTTATCCCCCAAATCAGGTGATTGATGCCCTGAGCACATTTGCTCTGTGACTGAGCAACATTTTCCCCAGGAACAGAACTCTTACAGAAAGTGGAGAATCCTGAAATTCTAAAACTGTACTCATGTTCCAAGTCAGCCTGATGAAAGGAGGGCCTCACACCTCTCTGCAGGTTACAAGGAGAGGGTCTTTCTGGCTCCTAAAATGACCCGTGTTAATTGAGGATTCTGTAATGTGTACATACCATAAGATGCATAGGAGCTGTCAAGAGGTGGGTAAACAAAAAAATTAGATGTGCCACCCTTTCTTTATAGACTCCTTTCTCCCCCACCTTAAGATCTCACAGGAGCAGTAAAATCCTCCTGTAAACTGTCCTACAGAGCTTCTTGCTCTTGGGCTGTACTGGTTATCACTGTGTTGAAGTAGTCCGGGGTGTGGATGTCTGCCTCACTCCGTGCTACTTTGGCCTCTGTGCCCTCAAAGCGTGTGCACGTCCCCGCAGTTGTCCCTCAGCGGTCCTGCCACTCGAGAAAATGTAAGTCCTGGTTGTTCCCAGGCCAGTAGGAGGCTCCCTGCCAAGACCCATCGGCTGCTGGCGACACGCACACGCTGTGCGAATCACACGGCCACATGGTGGACTTTTATTATGTCAGCCCAGGAGTGTGGTCTGCCAATCCCCAATCCAGAAGCCCGACCCCCGGCGCCTCTGACATTTTAAGTAAAAAACAAATAAAGAGCTTTGTGTGTATCTCGGAGTGAAGAAGAAGATGTGGGGTTGGGGTTGTTTCTGTCTGATCTGTAATCCGATGGACGCTCTTTCCCTGAGCCACTTCAGGGCTCACTTGCCTGCCACCTCAGAGGAAAGAAAAGCTGAGCGCTGCAAGCACACAGCTGATTAAACCACGTTGGCTGGGTTTTAAGGGCTTTTTTTTTTTTTTAAGCAAATAAAACTCACATCTTTCTTCCTGCAAATGTCTAACTGGTCATGATATTTCAATTCTCTAACAGATTTTTATTCATTAATTGAGTGTGGATCTGGCGAATTACTTAGGGAAGAATCCCATTATTATAGGACTTGATACTGGGAAAAATATCAAGAATCTGAAAACGTTGCATAGTGAAGCAATTTTCTCTCTTAAGAACATAAATGCTAATTAAGTCAACAAGGAAATTGAATCCAAAGAAGATAAAGAAAAATTAGGTGGCCCTTTAAAAAATGAAATTTTATTTCCTGAAAATTTTATTGATAACATTAACTGATAACTATGGAGCACTTATTACATGCTAGGCAATATTCCTTGTGTTTTACATATATATTATATTTACATTATTATATTTATATGATATTACAATATAATTCAATTGATCCTTATAAAACTCTGTGAGATTGGTCCCATTATTACCCTTTTTTACAGATGAGGAAGCTGAGACCTGATTTGTGTAAGGCTGCTCAGCTAACAAACCACAGAACTGAAATTTAAACCCAAGAACCCTAACTGCAAAATGCTTGTGTTTACCTTGGCTACCTATTGATGGCTCAGACAGTGAAAGTACAATTCTTCATTTTCATATCTTCATTTTGCTGTTTCTATAATTTCACAGCCCCTTCATCCCTTTGGTCTTGAGACAGACTGATCCTTTATAGGCTACCTCTAACTCAAAATCTGCATGGCTCTTTGCAAAATAACTCTCCTGGCTATAAAAATTATGAATACAGACTTAAAAATATTTTGTTGCCAAAGTAATCTTAGTCCCCACACTTGCTGACTTCATCAAGTATGTAATGCTTCATAGCCCTGACAATTTTTATACTTCATGCCATTTCCATATACATACCACACTGTCACCGGGATTTTCCTCCTACTCCATCCCTGGAGACATCCAGCAGGTTTGCTGTTCTGACTGTTAAACAGGGCGTTTCGGTTGCCTCGTCCACCAGAGCATACACTACATTAACAATCGAGTCTACACCATTTCTTCTCTTAAAGATGTCTCTTCCGGTGAATTTTTTCTTGCCATGTTTTTCTCTAGAACCCTGGTATCTATTTAATGAGAAGTTAAGTGTGTTTTGAGGACAAGTCAGAACCCCTGAATTCTTATCCTGATCTTTGCTTGGGACTTTGGGCAAGTTACTCAACCTCCTCCGGCTTCAGATTCTCCACCTAGAGTTTGGATGGATATCTGCTTCCAAGAGTATACTTGCCGGTTTGAAGGTCCTTCAAAATTTGTAAAATAATTTTTTCCTGCTCTGTGATTGCCCCCAGTGTCATGGCAGCTCTAGATTTGGGGACATATGGAGTCAGTATATGTGGCAGCTCTTCTCTCATTTAGGGTGCAAAAATACAAAGAAAACTCTTCCTGGAAGTCCCATTTGCAAGTACAGAATCCTTGAGTAGGACCAGATGGCAGGTTTGGCTCACCTTGACCTGAGATGTTGCTCTTCTAGCCGTGGGGGCCAGGCTCATAATTCGTCAGATGTCATCATGGCTGATGGAGTGGGTAACTGTAGCTGGAGAGTATGAGCAACAGCCCCCGTGATGATGACCTTTTTTTTTCCCCTCCTCTTTCTTCCTGAGGCCAGCAGGTAACCCATTCATGACCCGGAACACTCTGATTGCACTTTCCTGTGCAGTCACGTTTGATAAACACCTTCAGCAGCCGGGAACTGGGGAGGGTGGGGCACAAGGGAAAGAGAGACAGAGACAACTTGGAGAGAAGGGACAACTTTGGCCTCCAGTCTCCCATTCTAACAAGGTGTGGCCCTGAGGCTGGAAGTCGATATAAAAGAGCCATTGGAAAGAACTTCTCTTTCATGTATAGTATTCCCTACATTTTTTTTTAATCACAGGACACTCCTTCATTTTCTTTGTAAGTGAAAAGAAAAGGGGAGTCAAATTTCTTGGCAATCTAGTGTTTGTTAAACTAATGGTTCAAACCGCCTGTCTCATTATTTCAATAGCCTCTGCTAACTCCTGGATCCTTAATACAAGATGAGGATCTCCCCTCAAAGTCTCTTGTCACGTCACTCTCCTACTGGATTTCTTTTCCTTACCTCTCTCTCCAGCTATTCCAAATCCTAATCCCTTGAGAAGTCCCAGTGCAAGTGCCCTTCCCTGCTCAGAAAGGCTCCTTTGCTGTCTGTCTCTCAATGGAATCACAGGCTCCAACCCTAAGGGCAGAAACTGATTTTTATTACCTTTGCAATACTCCTAGACTTGAGTTTCTATTTTCCTCTTTTTAGTTTTTTTAAAATATTTTATTTATTTATTTGAGAGAGAGAGCTTGAGAGAGAGAGAGAGATCACAAGCAGGGAATAGGGTCAGAGGGAGAAGCAGACTGCCTGCTGAGCAGGGAGCCCGATGGAGGACTCGATCCCGGGACTCTGAGAACATGACCTGAGCCAAAGGCAGACACTTAACCAACTGAACCACCCAGGCACCCTCCTCTTTTTAATTTTTTCATTAAATGTCAAATCATTATCAAAAAATTATAAAATAGGTGTAATATAGCCAGAACATGATGGGTGCTCACAGATCAATCTGAGTAAAAAACATACCACTTTCTTTGAAGTCTCCTGTGTTCATACACTGCCCTTACATCTTCACTCTCCCCTCCATAAATCCACTGTTGTCAATTTTTAGTTTATCATTCCCTTCCTTTTCTTTGTAATTTTACCATATGTATTTGTATCCTGTAATATTATATTGTTTAGTATAAATGTTTTAAATTTTATGCATGTATTCTTCTGTGACTTGCTTTTCTATATCTAAGTTTCATCCATATATTGCTCTATGTAACTGTAATTCATTCATTTACTTGCTTATTCTATTCCAGTGTATGAATACACTTCAGTTTTTTAATCTATTCTCCTGTCAAGGGACATATGGATTGTTTCCTTTTGTTTCTTTGCTATTACAAACTGTGTCACCTTGAACATGCTTACATTTCTTAGACACAGGTCCAAGATTTTCTCTAAACTAGAGTATGTGTCTAAGAGTGGACACTGGGTCATAGTGTACCCACTGTGTGCATTTTTTATTTTACCGAATAATGCCATACTGTAGTTTCCAACAGTGGTGAATGGAAGTAACACTGACTGTTCTTGAACAACTGTTAACCAACTTAAATTCTTTTCCCAATCAAGAAGCTGTGAGTGGTTATGGTGTGAATTTGTATTTCCCGATTTACTAATGAGGTTGGACACATTTCACATGTTCATTGGCCGTTAATGTTTTCTCTTGTGTGAAGTGTCTGTTCACGTCTTTTGCTGATTCTTTTTCTACTGTGTGATTGGTCCTTTTTTCATTGACTTATAGGAATTCTTTATATATTCAGAATCGAAATCCTTTGTCAGTTATATACATTACAAATACTTTCTCCCAGTTTATGGCTTGTCTTTTCACTTTCTTTATGGTGTCATTTTACTAATCAGAAGTTTATCTTTCTAATTAAATATCAGTCTTTTGTGATTTGTTTTTTTTACAAATGTTTGAGAAATTCTTCCCGAACCAAAGGATCAAAAGGATATTTTCCCTTAGATATTCTCCTTTAGGAGTTGCGTACCTTTGTCTTTTACATGTAAGTCTTTAATCTAACTAGTATTGATAAAAAAAAATAATAATAACCAATTAGCTCAATGCCATATTCTAAGCTGGTATAATAAACCAGATTTCCATATATACACATGTCTCTTCCTGGCTTCTCTTTTATTTAGAAGGTCAATTTGCCTACCTTAGTGCCAGTAACTTTTGCATTATTTAATATAATATTATATTAATTATCGGCATCTGTTATGACACTCTCCCTCCTCCCTTGTTATTTTTCATTAGAAGTATTTTTATTATTCTTAAACATTGTCCTTACACATAAATTTTAGAATCATTTGGTCAGGTTGACACACAAGCACACAGAGAGCTGTAGCAATTTTGATTGGAATTGTATAAAGATACAGATAAATTTGGGAAAAATTGTTATCTAACAATATTGAGTTTTCCAGGCCACTACCATAGAATATCTCCTAATGTATTTAAATTTTCAGTAATGTCTTTTAATGAAGTAATTTTATAATTTCTCTCCAAAAGTCTTGCATATTTATTATTAGAATTATTCTTAGGTTACCGATACACACATATATTATTTTTCATTATGCCTTGCATATTTTATGCCATGGAAAATGGTGTATTTTTGTTAAATGACGTTTTCTAGCCATTTGTTGCTGATTTAAAGGATATTTTGCATAAGATTGGGTTTATTGGCTTATTGAATGTTTGGTAAAATTTTTCTGGTACAACTGTATGTTCCTGGTGTTTTCCTTGTAGGAAGTTTTTTCAACTACTAGTTACATTTCTTTAAGATTATAAGACCATACGGGTTTTCTGTTTCTCCTTGTTTTGTTTTGTTTTTTAAGTAAGTTATACTTATTTAGGAATTACCCATTTTATTGTTTTCAGATTTATCGGTAAAAAATGTTTCAGTAGATTAGCTTTTTAAAAATCTCTGTAGCATCTGTAATGCCCCCTCCTAAGATTTTTATTCCTACTTCTATTTGTTTGTTCTTGATCTCTTGATCAAGTTTGCCAGTAGTTTATCAATTTCAGTGGTCCTTTGAAAGAACGTTATTTTGTTGAGCTTCCTATTGAATATATTTTTTATTCCATTAATCTCTGTTCTTATTTTTATTTCCTTTCTTCTACTTTTTTCATTTATTTTTTTCTATTTATTTCCTTACTTTTGGTTATTCAAGTTTAACTCATTAATTTTCCAACATTTTTTATTTCTAAGTATTTTGGCTGTAAATTTCCTTCTGTGTTCCACTTTGACTGAATTCCACATTTTGACATGTAGTATTTATCATTCCATTGTGAAATTCTCTAAATTTCATAATGATTCTTTCTTTGAACTGCAGGTTATTTAGAAGTATATTTCTTAATTTCCATCTATATGAACACTTTTCTTTTGTTATTGATTAGCAACTTAATTGCCTTTTGGTAATACAATGTCATATGTATACTGTTAATTTTTGAAATTTGTTGAGATTTGTCTCATGGCACAGTAGGCATTAAATTCTTGTAAATGTTCCAGGCATGCTTGAAAGCACTGTATATTCTGTAATTGTTTAATATGTTGTTTCATAAATATCTATTAGGTCAAGTTTGTTCATTGTGTTGATCAAATCAATGATATCATTACCAATTATTTTGTCTGCTTAATTTATTAGTTTCTAAGAGGGGTGTGTTAAATTTTCCCACTATGATTATGTATTTGCATATTTTTCTTTATGGTTCTTTCACTTTTTGTTTTATATATATTAAAAGTTATGCTTCCAGATGCATACAAGTTTAGAATTGCTATACTTTCCTGCTGAACTGAACCATGTATCATGGTAAAGTGGCTTTTTTATCTTTATTAGTGCTTTTTCCCTTAAAGTCTATTTTGTCTGATATTAATATAACTATACTTTCTTTTAGTTAGTATTTTTCTAGTATATCTTTTTCTATCTTATTACCTTTAACTTATTTCTATTCTTATGCTTTAAGTAAATCCATGTAGCTATTTTTTTAATCAAGTCTATCTTTATCTTTCACTGTAGCATTTAGTTCATTTATATTTATTGGAAATACTGATATATTTAAATTTATTTACAACATCATATTTTGTCTTTTAAATTTATCCTGGGGGGCCTGGGTGGCTCAGTTGGTTAAGTGTGTGACTCTTGGTTTTGGCTAGGGTCATGATCTTGCAGTTGTGAGATGAAGCCCTGCATCAGGCTCTGCACTCAGCGTGGAGACTGCTTTGGATTCTCTCTCCCTCTCCCTCCCACTCTCTCTCTCTTTCTCCCAAATAAATAAATAAATAAATAAAATCTTTAAAAAAAATTTATTTATTTATTTGAGACAGAGAGAGAGATTGAGAGCGTGTGAGCCGGGGGAGGAATGGAGGGAGAGAGATAGCAGACTCTGCACTGAGCAGGGAGCCCAACATGGGACCCAATCCCAAGACCCCAGGGTCATGACCTGAGGTCAAAATCAAGAGTCAGACATTCAACCAACTGAGCCAACCAGGCACCCACCCCTCTTGCCTTCTTTTGCATTTTTTGGTTAGTTTTGTTTTGTTTTGTTTTTTCATTTTTTACCTTCTAGTAGTTTGAAAGTTGTATGTTTTATTTCACTTTGTAAGGATTATCTTAGAAATTTTTATCACAGTCTAAAGTTAATATCTCCCCTCCTCCTACCAATTCCAAAATCTTAAAACACTATAACATCAATCACTGTCCTCCTGATATATATGCTGTTTGTGTTGGTATGTGTATTTTTTCTATTTTTTTCATCTCATAAGACATTGTTATCATTATAGCTTTATACAATCCATATTTTTATTTAGCCAACAATTCACCACTTTTGTAGCTTATTATTTTTCCTTGAATCTCAGACCCTTCATCTGTGATCACTTTCCTTTTATCTAAAGTACATACTTTAGAGTTTTGTTTAGTCAGAATCTGTTGATGTTTATTTTTAAATATTTTTATTTTTCAAGGTTTTTCCCCCAGCATATTAAAGATATCCTTTCACTGTCTTCTAGTTTCCATTGTTGCTTTTAACTTGGTAGCTATAAATTCATTGTTGTTTCTTTGAAGGTAATCTGTCTTTTCTCTCTGGCTACTTTAAAGATCTTCTGTAGGCCTTTGGTGTTCCCTAGTTTTGCTGTGGTATTTCTACATATGGATTTTTATTTATAAAATCTGCTTGAAGATTGTGGGTATTTTAATTACTGCCTTTCTCCTGTTCTAAAAGTACTTAGTCATTATCTCTCCAAACATATCTTTGCTTCCCCCTCTTCTTCCCTTCTAGGATTGCGATATGTTAGAGCTTTTCTATCAGTCCTTTCTGTTTCTTAACCTCTTTTTCGTATTTTCCATCTTTCTGTCTTCTGTTGTTGTATTTTAGATGAAATGTTCTGACTTATCACCCAGTTCAAAAATTTTAACTTCAACCAGAACTAGTATTTTATCAAATCTATCTAATTCATGGAACTTTACATTTTTAATTATTACTTTTTCATTTATAGAAATTCTATTCGATTCTTTTTCAATCTGCCTGTGCCTTTTTAGAGTTTCTTGCTCTTAACTCATACATTCAACATACTCTTTCAGATCTTTAAGCATGTATGCTTTGTAGTCTATATCTGATAAATCCATTATTTAAATTTTTTAAATGTCTGATTTAACTGTTCTTTCTTCTTTTATCTGTTGTTTTCTCTTACCTCATGCATTTTGTGAGCTTTGATCAGGAACTCATATTTCTTGGTATTTTATAGGTAGAAATTCTTTGAAGGCTAGTTTGAAGTCAGATTCCTTTAGAGAACATTGTGTTTCATTCCACCAATTGCCTGAGAAAACTACCAACTTGGGACCTTTTTTATTTTTCCCCATGAAATTCACATGTAAAATCTATTTGCTGTAGCTGTTTTTTTTTTTAAAGATTTTATTTATTTATTTGAGAGAGAGAGAATGAGAGATAGAGAGCCTGAGAGGGAAGAGGGTCAGAGGAAGAAGCAGACTCCCTGCCGAGCAGGGAGCCCGATGTGGGACTCGATCCCGGGACTCCAGGATCGTGACCTGAGCCGAAGGCAGTCACCCAACCAACTGAGCCACCCAGGCGCCCTGCTGTAGCTGTTTTAAATAGCAAACACAGGATTAGAATATTATTTATCTCGGGAGATCTCGAAAAACATCATATAAAAGCTAAAGAAAGAATGAAAAACATGACTAGGTATTTGACATGTTTTCAATAAACACAGTTAATTTCAGAATTTGCATGAGCTCTGCATGATGCCTAGGTGGGGATGTCATTATGTGATAAGTTGGAGTTTACGAGGTGTGTCCTCCTGAAGCTTTAGGATCATTTTTAAATAACTTATTTTATTTATTTTTTTTGTTTTTTTTTTTTAAAGATTTTATTTATTTATTTATTTATTTATTTGAGAGAGCGAGAATGAGAGACGGAGAGAGAGAGCACATGGCGGGGGAGGGTCAGAGGGAGAAGCAGAGTCCCCGCTGAGCAGGGAGCCTGATGTGGGACTCGATCCGGAACTCCAGGATCATGACCTGAGCCGAAGGCAGTCGCTTAACCAACTGAGCCACCCAGGCACCCTTAAATAACTTATTTTAAAGTAATTATCAGGTAGAGGTTTTGTGGATCTTGCGGCTTCAAATTCTCAAGGGCAAAAAATTTCATTCTCTTCCAAGAAGCAGCATGTTTTGCCACGGGCAAATTTCCTGGGAGGTGGCAGGAGAGGATGGGGATTTATTTTTAGCTCACCCTTACACTGAAGATTCAACCTTTTAGGACATCAGTTTTATGCAAGAGAGCAGTTTCCTCTTAAATGTCCCACCTTGGGTAGGCCTTTGGTTTTATTTCCTATCTTCCCACACTCCTAGATAGTGAAAACCAGTTTCGACTTAGAGTGCTTACAATTTCACTCAAGGCAAAGGCTAGCTTCTGTGTTGGTTAAATTTCTGGGTTCCAGCTTTTACTTTATGTTTTCTGAGTAGTCCTTCCTTTCTTACCATTTTATTGATACATTTTAGAGGTGTTAAAGTGCTTTTCCAACATTTTTACTTGCTTTCAGTGGGAATGTTAGTCAGGTGTATGGTCTTCCATACAGCTAGAAATAGAAGTCTACTCTTTTGGGTTTTGGTGACTTCGAAGCTGCCTTCTCTTCTCCCTTTTTTTTTTTTAAGATTTTATTTATTTATTTGACACACAGAGAGAGACAGCTAGAGAGGGAACACAAGCAGGGGGAGCAGGAGAGGGAGAAGCAGGTTCCTGGCTGAGCAGGGAGCCCAAGGTGGGGCTCGATCCCAGGACCTTGGGATCATGACCTGAGCCGAAGGCAGATGCCCAACCAACTGAGCCACCCAGGCGCCCCTTCTTCTCCCTTTTTATTCAGTTTTAAAATGCTAACAATGGCCATTACCCAGGCATATCTATCCAAGCCTCACAGTTGTCTTACACTCCAATCAGACTTCCCTTTCTCCTTTTGTTTCCCCACTTGCACCAACTAGTACCAGAGGCACTATGGTCAGAGTTTGTGTGTGGCAGTTGCTCAGGGGAGGGTGAGAAGGTGGAAAAAGCTGTCATTGCTAGTGACAGACTGGAGAAATGCATTCTTGTTGTTCTATGTTGGAGACCAGAACACATTTTCTCATAGAAACAATACGATAACTGATTTTGAATGTAGATGTAAAAGTATATTTAGCATAGTTATTCATGTACATATGAATTAAATGAGCTCTGTGGCTTTGCTTATGAATCTAACCAATCATTAACTGAATTCCAACAAAGATATTTTAAACTGAGCTTTTGGACTATAATCATGTTTAGTATGCCTTGTGTAGTTCATTTTAAATGTATTTATGTCTTATTCTTATAATTGTATTATAAACTACTTGGCAGTATAGGCCATCTCTTCTACTTCTTTATGCTTCCCCACATCTTCTAGCTTAATGATTATGACTGGTTGGCCAGTGGATTATTACAGAGATGGCAGCCTGTAGACCATGGAATACGTTTGGAATTCTTTTATTTTCCCTGATTTACCCCCATTTCCTTGGCACTAATTGTCCAAAGAAAAAGACTCACAAATGCCAAAAGAAATGGGGCTTTGAATAATCCACTGATTTGCTTACTTTTAATGATGGCTGATTTGTCAGTTATAACTCAGCCACTCAGTTAAATTCTAGGTCACCAATAGAAATAAAGTATACATGTATCAAAAGCAAACATGGAATGTATGAACACATGACCATTTGGCTATGTATGTGCATGTGTGTCTTAGATTCTAACTTTGTTGGGTATCTAGTGTTATTCTAGGGGTATCTGTTTGTATGTTCTATTGCTTTTGCTGGCCTCTTTCTATTTAATTTTTAGAGAAAAATATATAGGGGGATGTCAAAATAGAAAAAATAATCCATACATTGCAAAAAATATAGGAACTAACATGATTCAATTTAGAAACAGGTACAGTTCACAGAATGCCACAGTTCAGGGAGCAAAAATTGATACGTGTTGAAATTGAAAATGATTCTTTTATAAAGAAGCTGACCAAAATTTCCAGCAGGACTGTTGCCTGAAGGAAAATTTCCTAGGCTCCTGCCTCTGTTATGCTTAACAATGAACCATACAAGTCTGGACAGATGGTTGGATTCCAAAGTGTTTCTCATGTTACAGTATTTTCTTCCTATTGTCTCTCCTGAATTCTACAGGGAAAAGAGAAAATGCTATAACTTTCAAAAAGTATAAAGAATATCTTCAGTACACTTTTGGAAGTCACAAGTACTGAACATTAATTATCTCAAAAATCTCTTCTTTTTTCTTTTTTTAGAAATACTTTCTTGGTTAAAATCAAATTCATCCCAATAAAATCAAAATTATTCTTGACAGTAGGACTTATCTTTCTACTATCCTTATTGCTAGAAATACAAAATCTAAGATGTATTTATGTCTTGTCCATTCACCTTTGAGCTATGGTGAAGGAGAAACTTGGGACTCATTTTTAAGACCATTCATATCCATCCAATAGCAACACTGCATTTATTCTCTAAACAGCCCCCAAATTTGTCCAATTTTCTATATCTCTATGACTCTGGTCCACATTAATGATATTTTTCACCTAGATTGTTGCAATAAATGCCCAACTGATCTACCTGCAATCACCTTCTTCCTCTCTTCCCCCAGTGCACACTACAGCCACAACAGAATGAATTTTTTCCAGATGCAAATCTGGGGTCATGTTCCTCCTGCTACCAGTAGTTTCCTATGACTCTTAGGGTAAACACAAAATTCCTTACCTGCCATACAGAGCCCTGAACAGCCCCTACTTAGCTCTCCAAACTCACCTCATATCAACTTTCTCCTTTTATCCCTAGTTCAACTAATTTGGCCTTCTTTCATTTCCTCTATATTTCTTTCTACATTAAGTCCAATCCTCACCATTTTAACTTCATTAAGCCCTGTTCTTCTTACAGAGTTTAATTCCAGCATCACATCCTCAGGGAATCCCCCATTCACCTGCTCTCGTTTTACCCAAATTATTAGGTCAAGTCCTGTAGTTTGTCCTCACAGAACCACATAGCTTATCTCTCTTTCACAGCACTTAGACAAAAGGAAGAGATTTATGATCCTGTTCATTAGGCATCGGGGTTTCAAGTGAGGGAACAAAAGCAGAGTTATATTTATTTAGTAATCAACTTCTAAGATTCAAGCCAACATTTCTAAACCACAGAGAAAAGTATACATAAAAATAATATACTTGAGTGTTCTCAAAAGAGCCAGGAATTATTCAGTAAATAAGTATCGGATATTCTTCAGCAACAGACAAGCTGCTGAGTATGTAATTTAAGACCTGGAAAGATATTGGCAATTGTTCCCACTTAACTCCCATAAAATACAGATAAGAAAAATGAGTCTCAAAGTGAATCTCAGAGGTCTCACAAATAGTTAATGATAGAGAATGAAGTAGAATTAGTCATAAATATCCGTTGAACACTATTATGTGTAACAGTTTTCTTATATCCAAGTCCACTTTTCATTACTACATGCTATTTCTGTTTAAACATTTACAGAAACAGAGCAATTAAAATTTATTTCAATTGGTTACTTTCTACCTTAAGAGGATGATTTGGCACCAGTAAAATATTACTATAAGCCTTTAGACAAAGGGGTGATGTGCTATTAAAATTACATTACAGAACAGTTTATTTCTCTGTGCATGAACTCTTCATATTTTCTTATTATATCCCTCTTTCTACCTGAAGTCCTTAAAAACAACTTGCAAAGAGAACCCCTTTCTTGCTTTTATTTGAAGAAAAGTGAATGTGTCTTATTCATGCATAGCTAATTTCAAGCAATGTTTGTTAACTTTCTCAATCATCACCTGCATTTCTCAATCTCCGTACTAAGCTCCCATTCTAGCTACATCTCGCTTTTTTCAGGAATGCTGGGAATGGAATGCCATTGCTACATGGCCTCTTGCTCACACTAGTCTACTAATTAGCTCTCTGACCAGCCCTTATTTCTTACTTCCTTTCGTAGAAAGGCAAGCTAATGGCCAGCTCTTACTACACAACATTGACTTAACACTTGAGCTAAAAAAGGGACATTGAAAACCATCTAGTCCAACAATCCAAACCATGCAGGAATACTTTCTGAAACATATTAAACAGAAGAGCGATTTAATTTATAGTTATGCTTAAATGCTTCCAGTAACTAATTCCTCACAATCTCACTTTCATGAATACTCTTTCAAGTAACAAGAATTTTGTATTCAAGTACTTGTGTTCTTCACCAACACTACACAATTGTTTTAAAGAAACAAGCCTGTAACATCCGAAAACTTAGCTTTGGCAGTTTATCCGTGTAAAGAATGTGTGTGTGTTTTAAAAATCCAAAGCATATGGACTATACCAGTCAGGTTAGAGTGAAAAATGAAAAGTGTAGGTTACACAAGCTCGTCTTTCATTCTGTGTTCCTGTTAAGTCTTAGAATAGAGAAAATGTTTTCTTGCTATTTAAAATTCAAAACTAGCTTCTCAAAGTGAGACTTTTTTATCCCAACACCTACACAGTAATTCACTGCTTTAATATTTTCGATGATTACCTCATCGCGAGTATAAGCTGGGAGACAAAGAACAAGAGCCATCCATTTATCTGTTGCTTTCCTCCCTTTCAGACTCTCTTGCTTTGGCAATAAAGTTCAAGGTGCCCTATAAGAGTGTCTAAACCAGAGGGCAACTCCACAATTTATCCTGGCAAACTCAGGAAGAGTTTCTTTGTTTCCTTTGTTCATTGTAAACAAAACAAAAGGAAGTTCGTTTTGCTCACAATGTACATTCTTTAATAAACGGAAGACAGACAAAAAGATTTGTTAATCTAGTAACTTTCCGGTATTTATTTGCCAGGCATTTTTGTACTGTCATTAATTTATTTTGTTCTTGAAATTACCTTGACTGTCATAGATCATTACAGTATATTCATATTTACATATGAAATCTCTCTACTGTACATATGTTAAATAGCAATGTAAGTAGATTCATCCATCCATATGATAAATTCATCCATATGATAGATCTAGGAAATTGGGTTTTCTGAGATGTCATTTCTCTGTTTTATTTGGCAAGGTGCCTGGTTGTGAAGAGCTTTAAATTTGGCATCTGTCATTGTCTATCTTGGTCCAAATTATATGATGCTAAATACCATGAAGAATACTTCACAGGGGAAATCAGTAGCAGGTTATAAGAATGGTAAACTTCATATCACCATGTGCTTATAACTGAATATTAGAACTGTTAGCCAGATGCTTCCTGTAGACTTCCAGAGAGACAGAAAGTGTGGTGTCACTGGGATCCAAAGGTACTGATGGGAAGTATGCAGAAGATACATAAATCATGGGGTATATTCATTTCATTTGGCTTCGTGGGGATTCCACTGACATCACTGTGGGTAACCAAGGTCTGCACCAGGAGCCTGTCCCTTCTGCTCTCTGACGCCTTCGAGGTGCTGCCCATCTAGACCAGGCCCTGCAGTAATTTCACACACTCCCCTAATAAAGTCCTCCAGGGCTGTCATGTATTTTCATGTGCTTGCCCTATTATCCCTCCCTGCTTGAGCCTTACAGATAATTGATGATGCTTCAGTTAATCATCTTTCTCCCGCTTTTGTTCACCAGGTACCTCCGCCTTGAAGGGGCTCTTTTATTGAGAATCGATGTCTTCTTCTGGGTAATTGATCACCATAGACCCAGGGACACTTGACTCATCGTTGAGGAAGAGTGATCATCATGAATAATCAAAAAGCTGTAGCTACACTACTGCAAGAGTGCAAGCAAGTGCTGGACCAGCTCTTGTCGGAGGCGTCAGATGTGTCGAAGGAGGACAAGAGCGAGGACCAGCAGTGCAGAGGTGAGGTCCTGATGGGAGGCACTGGGGGGAGGGAAAAGCCAGCAGGTTCGCTCTCAACTCCCCTGCCTGAACGACACGTTTTCATCTCTGCCCTATTTTTCTTCTCTTGGCAGATGACCACCGAGAGATGAGTGGATTTCTAGGGCATGAATGGGACATGGGCTGCAGGCGGACGGGCAGGGGAGGAAACCCACTTTGTTGCAGTGAATTGCTGTCAGTTCTAATTTTAGGCTTCAGTAAACATGAGGCCACAAGAAAACAGTTTAGTTCAAGAAGAACAAAGGGTGCAAGTCTGCCGGTGCACGTAAATTTCAATTATTAAAAAATTGAAGCAACTTCTGAATAGTGGCACATACTTTTTTTTCAAACGAGGCTTTTGTGCCTCATCGGTTTCCATAGACTTCTATGGTTTCCATAAATATGTCATCTCATTGGTCCAATCTCTCTTTTTCTGATTATCGATACATTTCTCATGCTGTATTCACATGCTGTTTGTAAAATAAATCCTCTCACACTGATAAATACTGATTGCATCATTATCAGAATTGAATTGGCCTTTTGCTCATTTCATAGTTTATGCCATTCACAGTTTTAGATAGGTCATTGTTTGGGAAGTTTTGATCACAAAGTCTGGAAAGTTGAAGTATTTCTTATCTCCCCCATAGCCAGTTTTGAAGAGAGAATCTTCTTTCCTTAGATTTCTTTATAGCATTTGAATAAATGTTCCTCCATTTCTATAAGTGTGTCCCTTTTATGTGCTTTTAATATTTTTCTTTGTATTTTTAGTGATTTGTTATTCCTTGCAGAAATAAGATGATCACATAAAATGCACACTCCCCATCTCTTTTGTTGTTGATGATTATGTAATGGGGAAAGGTTCTGGAGAAGCCTTTCCCTCCACATTCTTGTATATGGGCACACACATTTTTTACAGAGGCACTTTTAGGTACCTATGGAGGTCTTAAATTTTTCTAATCTGTCATTTATGCACCTTTCAAGATAAAATGTCATATGCCCCATTGTTTCACAACACCTCAGTTTATGTGATTTCCTTATTTACTAACCAGATACACCGCTGTGTGATTTTGCTAGCTAGTTCTATGTGCCCATCAGCCTGAGCACACACTGGCAGGTGTTAGCCCCTTGTCAGGGAGCGGCAGGTACTTAGCACCTCCAGAACGTGCTGCAGCTCTCCCCAGGGGCAGTGTGTTGTGTTCTATCTACTGAAGTTTCTCCTCCTGTCCTTTTACTACATGACATCCTTTGTCTACTCAGCCCAAATTCCTTTAAGTTTTGTGTTCTCCCTCGTGAAAACTCAGAGCCCCCAGTTGGATAGCATTTTCTTCTTTTTCTTCCCAAGTGCCATAGAATAGGAGAAATAATCAGTTTAGTTCCAGATAAGGCACATCAGGGCCACAAAATCACTCAATTAGCAACGGCCCTTCAGGTAAGCTGCTTGGGGAAGGAAGTGATCAGAGAGGCAGTAGAGGGTACTGCTCCGTCAGGGGCTGACTGATGGGCTTGGCTGAATCTGATAAGCCAATGGGGGAGGAAATCTACGCTGAGCCATTGGCAATCTTAGCATTAATCCATCCCCACGGAGGCAAGCTGCGGGGTCCACCCCACGCACCATCAGTACAACTAAATGCAGTCCAAGCACCGAGTTCTTCCCTCAGCAGGTGATTTCTGAGTAATACTGGTGGGCGGGTTGTGTTGTCGCCAAAGTCGTCGCTTGCATGTACTCCAAGGGAAAGACATTAGTACAGGGTCACCTATGGTGACAGGACAAGTCAGAGGACTTGAACATGATCACTGTGATTTTATTTTTTCCCTTCCTCCTCTCCATCCTAACCTCTCCCCTCAGAAATTGTCCTTGTCAGCATGGGAGACTACCCTTAGCAACTTCCTCAGAAATAGAGAAGGAACCGAAATCTAAACACAGACACATTTTTAAAATGTATTTCAGAGGCATCACTTATTTCGGTATGCCACACTGGACTCTCCATGCTCTGGCATGATCCGCAGGGAGAGGGTGGAATGGGGAAGGCAAAAATGAGTTGTGTAGAACAGATTTTTCTCTGTCATCATGAAAAAAATTGAAAATATTTAAACTATTCCGTGCCAACGTATGGTGAAACTCTTTGAATCTAGAAATCAGATTCCTGTTGTCATTTGACTACTCATTTGACTCCAGAGCTTGATACTCTTGGACAGAATGTCCAAATAATTTGTCAATCAAATGGGACACTTCAGAGCGAGAAGGAGCAATATAAAGAAGTCCACTAGGAACACATAGGACTGTCCTAAGTGAACAAGACTTAATAGTCATCCTATTCTTGACTATTTACAAATGTCATTTAAGTAACTTTCACTCAGTCGGTTAAGCCGCCGACTCTTGGGCTCAGCTCAGATCGTGATCTCAGAGTCATGGGATCAAGCCCTGCGTCGGCCTCTGCACTCAGGGTGGAGTCTGCTTCAGATTCTTTCTCCCTCTCCCTCTGCCCCTTCTCTCTTTCAAATAAATAAATAAAAATCTTAAAAAAAGAGAGAGAGAAATTTTCTCTACATAAATATATTGGAACACTTTTGGCCGTCAGAGGGCCAGGCTTCCTAGCAGATTATGACCACGTGGGTCCCTAATGCCAGGGCTCTGCTTCCTTTGGAGGAGTGCGATCGCACTGCACAGTCAGTGCTCAGTAGGTCTGGGTTGCTGAATCAGAGAGCAATGATTTCAGCGTGGTATTTGTAAATCATCCTCAGTAGTCGGTAAGGATTGCTCACTGGTGTGGCCCATTTGATATCTCCTCAGTGCCAAGCAATGTTTCCCCATTAGCAGTCTTCCCTACATTTGCGCAGTTGGTGGCAAGGACACAGAAGGGCATCGTGGACTAGGGCAGAGTTAGGTTTTCTTCCTCCTCTTCTTTTTGTTTTTTACTCTCTCTGTCATATCTCTTTTGTCCTGTTTAGCATGTTTCATGTAGATATAAGACTAATCCTTCTTTTAACCATCATGGTGTGATTTGCAACAGTGACAAGACATGATGTCTGTCTTCGGGGAACTCACAGTAAAATGAGAAGAAAGTGTGATGACGGAGCAGTGGGAAGAACACTGAAAGGCCATGCATTTTGGGGTTTGGGAGCACTCAGGAGGGACATTTTAATTCCACAGGGTGGTCATGGCAGGCTAATGAGAAGTAGTCATGTTTGCATTGAAGCCAGTGAGCCTGAGATTGATCATGAAAGGACTGGGGGAGGGCAATGCAAAAGTGAGGACAGGAGATACAAAACCATTAAAGAATTTTATTCAGGGCAATGGCCTGATCTATCTTGTGTTTTAGCAAGATGGGGATCAACAACAGTGTGGAAGTTGGAGTGGTTGGGGCAAGATAGGAAACAGTGGTTCAGACAAGAGTTACTGATAATGAAAAGGAGGAAATGGATTTTAGGATCTACAGAATTTGATAACCAGTTAGGTTGAGGGGCAAGAAAGAGCAAACAGTCTAGACTGACTTCTAGGTTTTGTACTTGGGTGACTCAGTGAATGGTGGTAGCATTCATCAAAATAAAGAATAGAGAAACAGATTTAGAAAAAAGATGGTGAGTTCAGCTTTAGATACTTTTTTTAAAAGATTTTATTTATTCATTATTCATTTGAGAGAGAGAGAGAGAGCACACGCAGAGGGGAGAGGCAAGGGAGAGGGAAAAGCAGACACCCCACTGAGCAGGGAGCCTGATGCAGGGCCTGATCCCAGGACCCGGATGGAGATCACGACCTGAGGTCAAAGACAGATGCTTAACCATCTAAGCCACCCAGGCACCCCCAGCTTCAGATACTTTTGAGTATGAAATGGCTGCAAGACAAGCACCTAGAGCTTTATAACAGGCAGTCATATAATCAGGTCCATAATCCTGAATGCTGGGGCTTCACATGTGCTTCAGCATTCAGAATTTTTCAAATGTTAGGAAGGTAGTATGGTGCAGGGACCATCTGTTATATTCATACTCCAGCAGAAGCTGGGGCAGCATCTAGAGTCAAACATTAAAATTTTTGCAACAAAATTTTGGCTAATCTCACTAAATAAGATAAACAAGCCATAAAGAGCCTCTAGTCAATTCAAGTCTGGTTAGGGTGCCAAACTTAAGAAAAAACATTCTAGTTTCCCAAGCTTTTTAGGTTTTCCACGTTTGGATAGGAGATCATGGACCTCCGTAATTAGGTGTGGAGCCCAGGAAGAGATCGAATGTACCTACTAACATGAAACAGGGCCATTTCACAATAAATTGGTACCATTTCAAATTTTATTTGTTTTTTTTTATTAATCACCTATATTCAAATGTAGTCCGTAGTGAAAGTATGCAATGAAGTGAGGTGAGGTCTTGGAGAAGTAAAAAGAGGTTGTACAAATGGACTTTATGCCTTACCCAGCTACCACAAGTCCCAGATGTCATTCCATCTCAGTCCCTTTCTCATTTTACAGGGAAAATAATATTTCCTTCATTCCTTTCTCTGATTCTTCATGCAGAGATAGTCACTGAAGTGCTTTACTTCCTGCTAAAAACCTTTCTTAATGCCTGACTACCCCAATTTACCTGAAGGGCAAAGTAGACCAGGGCCACCCCTGACAGATAGCTTTGCGCTATTATTCTTTGAGTCAGAACCACCAGCTTTAGACCGGCCAGCAAGAGGTAGGAAAAATGTTTTTTTGCCGCCACTGAGGTGCTTCATCATAACATTGGTAACTCAACAGCCTTTTCTTTGACTGCAATTTCCTTACCTGAACTCTGACCTTTTCAGCTTCACTCCCCAGCGAGTTAAGGACCCTGATCCAGGAGGCAAAGGAAATGAAGTGGCCCTTCGTGCCTGAA
Organism: Zalophus californianus; assembly: GCF_009762305.2. Classification (NCBI taxonomy): domain Eukaryota; kingdom Metazoa; phylum Chordata; class Mammalia; order Carnivora; family Otariidae; genus Zalophus; species Zalophus californianus. Next base: position 92,491,555 of record NC_045596.1, read on the forward strand.
AAGTGGCAGTACAAACAAGCTGTGGGCCCAGAGGACAAAACAAACCTGCAGGATGTGATTGGCGCCGGGTTGCAGCAGTTACTGGTAGGGAGAGCCCCACCACCTGTTCCTCTGACACCCCCAAGTAAGGCATTTAGCCTCTAAGTGGTCTAATAGATTAAATTTCTTTGAAGCATAAGACAGCCCCTACCCTTATGGTCGGCTCTGCCAGACTGACTAATGTGGGGAAATGGCTTTTAGAAAGCATCGCCTGCCTATAAGACCTTCCGTTGGAAAGCCAAGTCAAGTAAAAGTGGAGAAGGGTGGTCAGTGGGTCTAGTGAGAAACCTGTCATCCTGAAATATTTATTATATCCTTGGTAGGCCAGAAGCAGTAGTTTTCTTTCTGCCCTGGCTCGTAACATTTTTATTTTGAAATGCTCCTTTTTTAAAGTTTATTTCGTCAGTTTACATGAGAATGTGTTTTTGGGTCATCCCAAAGTAAATGTATAGATATTGTCTTTGCCTATCAAAACAGAAATCTGGGAAAGTTTCCCTGATCCACATACATATAATGGCATCTTTGGAGGCTTAATAGAATAACAAAACCCCCACTTTTCCTACACCCCTCCCCCCAAAAATAAACAGACTGGGGTTAAGTAGACTGGGGGCTGCAGGCAAAGGAAAGTGAATACTTGGAAAGAATGCAGTGGTGAGTCAGGGATTTTAAATCAGCAGGCTTGGCATAGGTGGAAAAGCGGAATGGAATAAAAACTATAATTTGTGTATCACTGTGGATTTTACAAAGCGCTTGCACATGCATCACCTCATTTAATTCCCAAAATGGCCTTCCAGTGATTATTACCATTATCATCCCCATTTTACAGATGAGGAAATTAAGGTGCAGGGAGATGAATGTGCCCAGGGGAACAGACCAGTGAGTGGTAAAGCTACTCTTTCCTCCATCTCACTGCCAATTCGCCCTCAGGAAGCCCCAACTAAAGAACTCGAAAACACAGGTGAAATCCCTGAGACTTGTTTACCCTAAAGCAAGTTGGAGGCTGTCCAGCAGAGCTTCCTGCAATGTTGGAAATCTTCCATAGCTCTGCTGCCCAGTACATTAGGCCCTGGCCACCTGTGGCTTTCCAGCACTTGAAATGTGGCAAGTATGATTGAAGAACTGAATTTCTTAGTATCATTAAATTTTTAAAAATCAATTTCTATATAAATAACCACGTGTGGATAGGGCTACTATTTTGTTGAACAGGGCAGTTCTTCAGCAGTGACGCTTAAAATGAGCCCTCACAGCAGCAGGTCTAGATCACCTGGAAACTTGTGGGATATTCAGATTCTTGGGCCCCATCCTAGTCTTACCAAGTCAAAAACTCTGGGGCTGAGGGTGTAACAATGAGCATTAGACAAGCCCTCCAGATGATACCTGTGCATGCTAGAGCTTGAGAACCAGCGTTCTAAAGGAAAGAAGAGGTTGAAGAGTGAGGGGGGAGGTCAGAGAGCCTGACCAGGTATGTGAGGGGAGAAGGGGCAAGGTAAGGGGTAAGGGAGATTCCAATGCGAAGGTTGCAGGAGACCAACGATAAAAGCAATCTCCTTCCCATCGATTCCAGGAACTTGTTTAGACTGGGGCCAGTTCCTGAAAAGCCAATAGTTGCTTTACCTGCTTGGAAAGCCTTGTGTGATTCGGCCGCCAGTGGTATAGAACTTTCAAGGCTTCCAAGGAAGGTGAGAACAGGATAGCTTCACAGAAGGAGGGACCCCTGCTTTGTCCTGTGGGGCTCAGAAAGTTCCTCTGAATTTCAAACATAGGCTGAGAGAGGGAGACACAGCACATCACCATAACCAGGGTTTTACTCCTCTGGGTCCGTCCCACAACCACCAGATCCCCCTCCCTGCGTGCAAACCTGATAGTGACTTTGTTGAAAAACTGAAGAAGGTATTTTGAAAACTTGGTCTTGCTGCATTTGGGGGTTAGTGTGAGTTGGGAGACAAGCTGCTCATAGTTGTTAGACTGTTTTAAGAGTCCATTTATTATTCCTTCTACTTTCCCTCTCTATACTACACGGATGTCACAGTTGGGGGAAATAGAGACATCGGGAATTTAAGATGTTTATGCCCAGCTCACAAGATCACTAGTGGCAGCTCTAAGAATCAGTCCATTAGGCTTCTTTAGCCCCTGTTGTATTTAACCTGGGAGCTTTTTGAACTCTGAGCATCATTTTCTTTAGCTTCCCCAGCAAGCTATAAATTAAGTAACCACACCCCCCCGAAGACTCTTAGGATGCTTTCCTATTGTGTCAGACCCCAAGTGCACAATTACTAAACCACTCTGTTTTGTAAATACAGAGAACTATAGCACTCTGTGAACTCGCGAGACTTTTGATATCTCAGCTTGTCAAAAGTATCTCAAGTGAATTCCGTGATTTGTTGTTGTCCCATTATCCACTGATTTCAATATATACTCTACTGAAGCTGGACGACTATGTTTTAATAATCAATTAATTATGAGCTTCTGTTCTTGCATAAAAAATTAGTCAAAGCCTGCTGACCTTGTCTTTTCAGCCAACTTATCTCTTCTTCCAATTTTTCCACAAACCTAAACTTACCATGGTTTTCTTTGCCTTGAAAGGAATCCTTCCCATATAAACTTTCCCCTCTATTTTTAAAATTTGCAATACACTTAGGGTGTAAACCCTGTTAAGTTTAATTTAATTAAACTTAATTCCAGAAATAACAGATCAAAGTTAACATTAGAATTCTGCTGAGTGCCTGAGTTGGTGAAATTAAGAGTCATTTATAATGTTACTCTCTTGGGCTGAACTTAAACAAGGAAAATTATGTGTTTTATGCTTTGCTTTCTGTTCTCCACAGCCTCCCCCATTTCCTCCCTCCCTGTGCACCCCTCCCCCTCCTGCCCCCCAACCCCAATCTTTTCTCCTTTGGTGTGTGGCCACAGACAGAAATTTATGGCAGGGGCCAACCTCCTTTACACTCCACACAAAGCTTGCTGACTTGAGAGAGTTTGTTCCCTCTCTCCCAGAAAAAACACCTGCAGTACGCTCCCCAAGAAACCTGGAGAGATGGGAGATTAATGTGGCTGTAATAGCTAGGCAGTGTTTTTGGTATTATGCCCTCTCCCCAGGTAGATGGGTCTTTTCCGAGATGATACCAATTATTTATTGCTGAAACATCTGTTGATAACTGCAGCTGCCCTATGAAACAAAGCATATCATGGGGTCACAAGCTATAGGGACCTAAAATCCTACCTCATGCTAGTTTGAGACTATTCAGTAACACCCTCAAGTCCATGGGTTACCGTCATCTTTAATGTCTCATCATGCCCTAGAAAATACTTTGTAAACACTGCACTGCCCTGCCCTACAGGCTTTGAAGTATTATTTCATCTTCATCGGTAATTTATATTCCAGTGCCATTGTGCTGTGGGAAAAAGAGGGGGAACCTTTTTTGTTTTCCATTTAATTGTATATCGCCTGACACTTTGACCTGTATTATTAGTATTAGTCAGAAAAAGGATTTTCTCCCTCTCTTATTTAAAAATAAAATTTCAAGGGAAAGTAAGCGCTCCTTCAGCTCTTTTCACTCAAAACAATGTTTACACTCTAAGACGGAAAGATGAAAAGCACAAGCGATTTTTTTCGAGTGTTGGAGAAGGGCATTTCAGTTTTTGAAAGAGAACAGTAAGGCCGTTATAAATATCATGCAGCTAAACCTTTGATGGATTTTTTTTTTCCAAAAAGTATTGAAGGCATTTACCGTTAGCCTCTGTTTCGCTTGCTTTTAGGCGGGCACAGTAGAGTTCTTCCTAGTAAATCTATCCTTGCTTCTGAGATGCTAGGGAATGATGACTCCAGCCTCAGGGTAGATGCCACCTTTTGTCATTTTTCCAGTAACTTTTATGCTTCTAAAAAGGATAATTTCTGCACAATTAAAGAAAATATGAAAATAAAACTTTTAAAAAGGAGATAAAGGACATGTTTGGATTTGCATGTCTGTGACAGTTGAGAGCAAGCTGGGCTGCCAGGCTAAGAAAAATTGTTGGATAGGCCCTGGTTTTGAGCATTCCCTGCAGATTTGGGGGTCCTGACCTTGGTGAGCAACTGGCCTCTCCTCAGTGGAGGGAGGAATCCTAAATTTAGTGTGGTGCCTCTGCAAAGAGATATACGGTAATTTTTAGAGGTTGGCTAACGTCAAGTCCAGGGAGATGGAACAGTCTCAGAATGAGGATATTTTTTCCATTTTCTTTTCAGCTGTATAACCATGAAAATGGTTAATCTGATAAGCTTTATTCACAAGTATTTTTGGAAATATCTGTGCTACCTTGCAGTAATTTGAAGAGAGATAAAGAAAAAAAAAAGATCAGTTGTTTTTGTATGCTATCTTGGGTAAAAAACCTTTGTGGATGAATAAAGTTTGATATATTTAGCTTCCAGAATATTTTTCTAATATGTCTCTTCAGATAATCTTGGTGCCTTTAACTTGTTGATATTTTTATTTTTAAACTACTTAAATATTAAGGAATCAAAAATTAAAACATAAATAAGCACGAATAAATATAAGAGTCAGTCATTACAATATTGTGGGGAGATGTTTTAAAAATGTCTAGTGTGATTAATCTAAGAGCAGAGAGGGGCAAAAGAGTCTTTACCAAAAGTTAAGTATAAATTTATTAGGAAATGAAAAGTCAAGTTGAAGAAAGATACATGATGTGAGGATTAGGTAAGGTGAGAGTCTATCCCTGGGAACAATAAAATTCCCCTCCATGAATAAGTTCTGGGCTAAAGAGGTTCTTAAAACTAATTTAAGACACATTTATTTCAGGTACCAGTTTTCATATTAAAAATAGAGAATTCAAAAGCAGTAATAGGTGATTTTTGGATTATGACTCTTTCAGCAAGTGATTTTTTCTGAATGAAATTTTCGTCTTTAACTATGTGCTTTGGGGTTTTAATAGCTAGATCTTTTTCATCAGGATGTAAAAGACAAAATGAATGCAAGCTGCAAATTCATTCATTTATTCAGAAAAACTTTATTGAGTATTAACATGTGCCAGACATTTGATATATATAGAACACAGAGAGATGCAAAAGAAATAGAAGACCTAGTTCATGTTCTGGGAAAGCTACCTGAATGAAAAGATGAGGCAACCAACACTTTGTCAAAAGACCCGCTTGTTGGAAAGGTTCCTCCCATTTGTTGACCACCTAATATGTGGCAGGTGCTCAATACATATTCTTCTCTCTTTTTTTTTTTAATTTTAAAAAGATTTTATTTATTTATTTGAGAGAGAGAGAATGAGCACAAGGTTGGGGGGGCGGGGTAGAGGGAGAGAGAGAAGCAGTCTCCCGGCTGAGCAGGGAGCCCGATGCGGGTCTCGATCCCAGGACCCGGGGATCATGACCTGAGCCAAAGCCAGAGAGTTAACTGACTGAGCCACCCAGGCGCCCCCATATTCTTTTAATTCTTACAGAGTTAGCCATATGACCTGTCTTAGCCAATGAAATGTGATTAGAAGTGACATATTCCAGTCCCAAGCAGAAGCTTTATAAGCCACCGTGTAGTTCAGCCATTGGGAGTTTTCCTTTGTCTCATGAACAAGATAGTGGCTATTCCCTCAGCCTGGATCCTGAAAAGGGCAAGATACTTGGAGAACAAAATCTCAGAGTTAGAGCCAAACTGCAGCCAATGCCAAATATGAACAACAACCAAAATAACTTTGTTATTAAAGGCACTGAAATTTTGAGGTTATCACAGTCTTACCAAGTGATATGGGTTGATTTATTCCCCCACCAAAATACATCGAAGTTCTAACCCTCGGTTCCTTGCAATATGACTTTATTTGAAAATAGAGTCGTTGCAGATGTAATTAGTTAAAATGAGTTCATACTGGAGTAGAGTAAGCCTTTAATCCAATCTGACTGGTGTGCTTGTAAGAAGATGGCCATGGGAAGACACGGAGATACAGAGAGAATGCCATGTGAGGATAGAAGCAGAGAGTGGGTTATGCAGCTACAGGCCAAGGAATGCCAAGGATTTCTGGCAACACCAGAAGCTGAGAGAAAGGTGTTGCAAACTTAGAGAGAGCATGGTCCTGCTGACAGCCTGATTTTGGACTTTGAGCCTCCAGAACTTTGAAACAACACATCTCCATTGCTTTAAGCCACCCAGTTTGCGGTGCTTTGTTTTGGCAGTAACAGGAAACCAATACACTAAGGGAAAGCTGGCTGAGGTACATGTGAAAGATAATGAAGCAAGAAAGCTCTCAAACAACTTCAAGATTCTGGGATGTGGTCCTATGCCTCTATAGGGAAGAAGGCAAAATAAACCACAGTCCACAATCAAGAACAGAATTTGTTCAAAAGAACATTTCAACAAAAGTAGTTTCTAAAAGAAAAAAGAAAATAAGGTGTAGTATTTACTATATTATTTCATCCTTAAACATGACTGGAGAAAATACACTGGGAAAAACATATCATTCTTTCTACTTCGTTCAGTTTGGGGCTATAGTACAGTCAACAGCCTACTAACCATCTCCATTTGGTTGTCCCAGATATCTCAAGTCCACTAGGGCCCAAACTGGCTCATCATCTCCCAACTTTTTCTCACCCCATCAACTACATTTTGTCCTCCTCCAGTGATCAAAATATCAGTAAATGGTACCATGAACCTCCCAATTACCCCAGTCAAGACCTAGGAATCATCTTTAATTCTATCTTCCCCTTCAACCCTCATATCTTATTGATTATCAAGCCCCCCACTTCCTCTTAAATATCTCTCAAATGCATCTTCCTTTCTCCAACCCTACTGCAACGATACTGGTTCAGACCATAACATCTCCCTCCTAGATTATATCCAACCCCTCTCCCTACCTCTACAGGCATGTCCTCTGTATAAATAAAGATAGTAAGGTAATGCCAAAATCTTAGAGATTTGAAGCAATAAATGTTTGTTTCTTTGTCTTGCTGTATGTCCATCTGAGGGGAGGGGGAGGAGAGGAGAGCTCTGCTTCATATCACTTTCCCTCAGGCACCCAGCTTGATGGAATACCTACCATTTAGAATATTGCTGGCTGCCACGGCAGAAGAAAGGGGAAATGATGAATTGCACAGTGGATCTTAAATACGTGCCTGCAGAAATGACCATACGTCACTTTAAGGTGGTTTTGGTGGTGACCATAGGTCAAATTAAGCCATGTACTCACACCTCACTTCAAGAAGGCAGGGAAACACAATTCTACCACGTGCTCAGAAGGGGGAGACACAGAAATAGATTGGCAGACAGTACCCCTATCACCATGGCTCGCATTACTCCACACTGCAACCAAAACCATCTTTCTAAAAGAGCGATCTGACACTTTTTCCTTGCTTAAATCCCTGGGGAAATCTCAGTTAATTTAAAAATTAAAAAAAAAAAACTTGTAAATGTACATCTTACAAAAGTACCTAATAGTAATCCTGATCAACAAAATCTAAATAAATTAGGATGAACATGTTCATTAAAGTGGTGGGATTACTAGTTACTTTTATTCTTTATATATATATGTATATTTATTTTGATTCTTTACAATAAACATCTCTTACCATTACAAAAAAAGAAGGGGAGAGAGAAAAGAGTATCTAGTTGATCAGTTGCCTTTAAATCTAGATGGGGTCAAATGTTCAGAAAAACCTAAGTAAGGGTGGTAAGGTTATGCTGCACCACTTCCTTCAGAGCAGGTACAAATGCCAAATTGTTTCTGTCTTAACAATGAACAAGCTAAAGACTCGGACAAGTCATTTTTCACTGATAAAGTAAGGAATATTCTTATTTCAGAATCTTCTCTTTCCAGGTGATGGCCTGCTATTAGCTAAGTATCATTCTGCTCCTGCTTTGTTTCCGGAGACCGTTTTAAATGCACACAGCTGTGTACCCACACATATGGAATATGGATGTGTATATATCTAGATAATTGGCATTCACAGATACAGATACAAGTTATTTCTTTATCAAATGATAGAACATCAAAGCTAGAGGGAAATTTAGAGATCATCTATTTCAAGCCCATCATTTGATAGATGGGGGACTGAAACCCAGAGAAAGAAGTGGCTCACCATAAGGCTCAGTCATTGGGTGCCACAGGACATGGCACCCAGGCTTCCTGGTCCTGAGCCTGACGTGTCCTCCATGAGTCTGCACAGCTCCATCCTTCACACAGGCCTGTTGCAGGACTGGGCCAACCTTTCCCTGCTGCCTTCCTATCCTGCCTGCTGCCCTACCATCTGCCCTGTATCCCCTCTGTTCACATGACTGGACTTTTGTACTCAGAGCGGAATCAATTAAGACAGAAATTTTATCATTTCCAATTATCAACATTTAAAACTTTAGTTTCTTCTACTGGACCTTGTAGTTCTTCTTTTAAAAAGCAGTCAGGCACAATGTTCAGATTTATCAAAAATAAATTTCATTTAATAATAGTGAAAATTAGGCACCCCAAATGTTCATATTCATCAAAAATAAATTTCATTTAATGAATGAAAATTAGGTGTCCTTGGAAGACAAATATTAGCCCCAAGGCCTATGAAGTTTCAGACTTTAAGATAGAGTATGATTACAATCACCAAGGATTTAAGCCCTGCTCTAAAACTGTGCCAAAAACTGCCTCTTTTAATATGGTACTTTCAAGTTTCAATGGAAGATAAATTAAAACGATGACTTGTTTTTTAAATTCTACCAACGAAACTTTGGTTGCCACAGAATCAGGCATGCAAGTTATCCCTTTGATGAGGACTAACCCTACGGCATGAGTTTCATGTCTCCCCATAATGAGACCCAAAGGCTGAGCCAAGTCTCAGAGGAGTTGATCCGACTAAGATGAGCGGGCAGAGCAGCCCAGTTCAAAATGCAGGAAATGAACAGGTTGCAGTGCTGGGCAGACAGAAGAAAACAATGTCTTTCAAAAAAGGATAAATTCTCGGGGTGTGTTTAGTCCTGTCAGCAAGTAAGAATAACATCACCTAAATTGTATATGTGAAATAAATAAGGAGCTTAAACAATAATATTATCTCTGAAAATACATCTCCATATATCCAGCACTGTTTTTATTAGTTTAAAGGATATGTCTTTGTATGTCAACAAATGTCAAAGAGTGGCAATTTCATATGACTCAATCTGAAATGTTCTTCACAATATACACTCGTGATGAAAACCCTGGAAAGTAAATTTGATTATGCCCATTTTGCAGATGAAGTGATTGGCTCAGGGAGCTTGAGAGACTCTCCTAAGCCACACTACAATGTGGCTAGGCTGAGATACAACCCAGACCTCCCCTTTGTGCCACCTCCCTCCACCTGCCATCATCCTGTCATCGTGTGGAATCACCTGCCAGCCTTATTAAACCAACTTGCCTCACTCTCAAGGGCAGGCACTAAAAATTTCTAAGCTCAACAAATTTCACAGTTATTTGGGATTAGCCCTTTCTCTTGTAGGACATATTTGTACAGCACAAAAGAGAGACTTGCTTTATCCCACTGATAAATTTATTCGGAATCAGTTGCCTTTAATTTTTTTTATGCTCATCCCATCAGTAAAAACTTTTTAGCAGGCAACTGATATACATTTAATTTTTCATTTAATAAGTTATATGCACGTACCATGCTTTACTATATCATATATATTTCTATAGAATAGAAATTTAAGAGCAACGCAAAGATTAAATGACTATTTTAGAATAATTTTTTAAATTGCATTATTGGCATGAGAACCTTTCTGTTCATGTTAAAATTATAATCTAATATATTTAATTAGTTTTTAAAATCTTAGCACTGTGCTTTGAAGATATGACTAGGACAGGTGTTTTTCAACACTTAGTTTTAATGGTGGTCACAGTTGAAAAAAAATCAGGCTTCTGAGATAGGTAGATCCAAATAAAAAAGGTCAGCTAATTCATGACGCTCAGATTTCAATCCATCCGCCAATCCTAAAGACTCATTTGTTGAAGTTCAACTACAAATTTCCACCTTCCTTAGTGTCAATTGTGTCTTTTTGCAAGTTAATCAAAAGATTTTTTTTTAACAAAGGATGTAAAACTCTTCATGAGGAAGATTTTTAAACAGGTTAAAAGTTTCCCATTTGTGTGAGTTATTTTTCTGTGATGCTTCATTTTTGGCATGAAGAGCACAATGATAAAAACATTTCCAATCCTCATTACTTGAAAAATATTTTTTCAAAATATTGGTTGGATAGCATACTATTGTCAACCACTTACCGCAGGAAAGACAGGAAATTTCGGAGAACTTGTCTGTTTATAAAAGAAAATGTCTAAACTCTGTAAATTTGACAATCCTTTAAAGAACTTTGCCTTGAGGGTGCCTGGGTGGCTCAGATGGTTAAGCGTCTGCCTTCAGCTCAGGTCATGATCCCAGGGTCCTGGGATCGAGTCCCGCATCAGGCTCCCTGCTCCTTGGGAGCCTGCTTCTCTCTCTCTCTCTCTCTCTCTCTCTCGCTCTGTGTGTCAAATAAATAAATAAAATCTTTAAAAAAAAAAAAAACATCGCTGTTGACTCTAATGTACAACCTGGTTGAAGTGCCACTATTTTACTCCCCTTTTTAAGTATCTTATTTGTCATTAATAACATATTTGTAATTGAATCATATTTTAAATATATTATAGAAGCTCATTATTTGAGAATATTATAGTGAGTCATGAAGACTACTTTGTGACATGAATAACCATTCCTTAAGTTGACATTTCCTAATACAGTAATCTAAGATTTTTTTCTTAATGAGGTTTTATTAAAGCAAGGCTAACCCTTACTGATTGAACATTTATTTCTGTTGTGCTTATGTGAATATGATTCTCTTGGACTATAAGATTCTAAAGTGACAAGTCAGTCCATTTGTTTCTCTAAGTATGCATAGCTGTTAAAATTGCAACAGGCACAAGTCAGCTTTCAATCCTTTCAGTGATAATTAACACTTTAAGAACCAGCAAAAAACCCTAAGGACAATGAGGTCCAAACAGTTCTCTTTGTACTATATACTGCCACTATTCAAATATATAGTTTTGTTAACAATGACAATGACAATCTTGATAAAATTAAGACAGTATAGGTAGGGGATGAGCAAGCTGACTTGGTAGCTAGACTGCTTGGGTTTGAATCCAAGTGCTGCCCCCTTATTAGCTTGTCATCATGGAAACCTACGTAAACTGCATCTATAATGACAATAATAAAAATACCTACTTCACAGATTGGAGGATTAAGTGAGTGGATAACATGGAATGCTTAGAATGGTACCTGGCATTCAATAAATGGTAGCTATTATTATGGTATAAACTAATTGACAAAAGGACATGGCATAGGGGGATTTTTATAGTTATGAGGCAAGACAGAAGCTCAAGGGAAAGAAAAGCAAAGATAAACTATTGGAACTACATCAAATTAAAAAGATTTAACACAGCAAAGGAAATCATCAACAAAACAAAAAGGCAACCTACTAACTGAGAAAAGATATTTGCAAATGATATATCCAATAGGGGGTTAATATCCAAAATATATAAAGAACTTCTACAACTCAATACCAGAAAAGCAAGCAACCTGATTAAAAAATGGGCAGAGGACCTGAATAGAATTTTTTTCCAAAGAAAATATATTGCTGCCAACAGACACATGAGAAGATTCTCAACATCACTAATCATCAGAGACATGAAAATCAAAACGACAATGAGATATTGTCTTACACCTGTCAGAATGGCAAAATCAAAAAGACAAGAAATAACAAGTGTTGACAAGGATGTGGAGAAAAAGGAACCCTCATATACTGTTGGTGGGAATGTAAATTGATACAACTACAGTACGAAAGTTTCTCAAAAAGTTAAAAATAGAAATATCATATGATCCAACAATTCCACTGCTGGATATTTATCCAAAGAAATAAAAACACTGATTCAAAAAGATATATGCACCCTTATGATTATTGCAGCATTATTTACAACAGCCAAGATATGGAAGCAACCTAAATGTCCATCAGTAGACTAATGGATAAAGAAGATGCAGTATGTGTGTGTGTGTGTGTGTGTGTGCGCACATGCACACAAGCATTTATAGTTATATGTAATGGAATATTATGCAGCCATAAAAAGGATGAGCTCATGCTATTCGCAACAACTTAGATGGACCTAGAGGGTATTATGCTAAGTGAAATAAGTCAAACTGAGAAAGACAAATAGCATATGATTTCACTCATATGTGGAATCTTAAAAAAAAAAATGAGGAAACAAATAAGCAGAATCAGACCTATTTGTATGTAGTTTAAAGGCACAGCCACAGGATTTGCTGACGGACTGGACAAGAGGAGAAGAGTCACAAGCTTAGAGTTAAAACTAAGCAAATGAATGGATGGGTTGTCTTTACTGAGCTGGAGGACACAGAGGGAGAAGCAAGTATAGAAGAGAAAATAAAGAGCTCTGGGTTTTTTCTTTAAATTTTTTATTGTTATGTTAATCACCATACATTACATCATTAGTTTTTGATGTAGCGTTCCATGATTCATTGTTTGCATATAACACCCAGTGCTCTACACAGAACGTGCCCTCTTTAATATCCATCACCAGGCTAACCCATCCCCCACCCCCCGCCCCTCTAGAACCTTCAGTTTGTTTTTCAGAATCCATCATCTCTCATGGTTTGTCTCCCCCTCTGATTTACCCCCCTTCATTCTTCCCCTCCTGCTATCTTCTTCTTTTTTTTCTTAACATATATTGCATTATTTGTTTCAGAGGTACAGATCTGTGATTCAACAGCCTTGCACAATTCACAGCGCTCACCATAGCACATACCTTCCCCAATGTCTATCACCCAGCTGCCCCATCCCTCCCACCACCCCACCACTCCAGCAACCCTCAGTTTGTTTCCTGAGATTAAGAAGTCCTCATATCAGTGAGGTCATATGATACATGTCTTTCTCTGATTGACTTATTTCACTCAGCATAACACCCTCCAGTTCCATCCACGTCGTTGCAAATGGCAAGATCTCATTCCTTTTGATGGCTACATAATATTCCATTGTGTATATATAGCACATCTTCTTTATCCATTCATCTGTCGATGGACATCTTGGCTCTTTCCACAGTTTGGCTATTGTGGACATTGCTGCTATAAACATTGGGGTGCACATACCCCTTCAGATCCCTACATTTGTATCTTTGGGGTAAATACCCAGTAGTGCAATTGCTGGATCGTATGGTAGCTCTACTTTCAGCTTTTTGTGGAACCTCCATACTGTTTTCCAGAGTGGTTGCACCAGCTTGCATTCCCACCAACAGTGTAGGAGGGTTCCCCTTTCTCCGCATCCCCACCAACATCTGCCATTTCCTGACTTATTAATCTTAGCCATTCTGACTGGTGTGAGGTGGTATCTCACTGAGGTTTTGGTTTGGATTTCCCTGATGCCGAGCGATGTTGAGCACTTTTTCATGTGTCTGTTGGCCATTTGGATGTCTTCTTTGGAAAAATGTCTGTTCACGTCTTCTGCCCGTTTCTTGATTGGATTATTTGTTCTTTGGGTGTTGAGTTTGATAAGTTCTTTATAGATTTTGGATACTAGCCCTTTATCTGATATGTCATTTGCAAATATCTTCTCCCATTCTGTCGGTTGTCTTTTGGTTTTGTGGACTGTTTCTTTTGCTGTGCAAAAGCTTTTTATCTTGATGAAATCCCAATAGTTCCTTTTTGCCCTTGCTTCCCTTGCCTTTGGCGATGTTTCTAGGAAGAAGTTGCTGTGGCTGAGGTCGAAGAGGTTGCTGCCTGTGTACTCCTTTAGGATTTTGAAGGACTCCTGTCTCACATTTAGGTCTTTCAATCATTTGGAGTCTATTTTTGTGTGTGGTGTAAGGAAATGGTCCAGTTTCATTCTTCTGCATGTGGCTGTCCAATTTTCCCAACACCATTTGTTGAAGAGACTGTCTTTTTTCCATTGGACATTCTTTCCTGCTTTGTCAAAGATTAGTTGACCATAGAGTTGAGGGTCCATTTCTAGGCTCTCTATTCTGTTCCACTGATCTATGTGTCTGTTTTTGTGCCAGTACCATACTGTCTTGATGATGACATAATAGAGCTGGAAGTCCGGAATTGTGATGCCGCCAGCTTTGCTTTTCTTTTTCAACATTCCTCTGGCTATTCGGGGTCTTTTCTGGTTCCATACAAATTTTAGGATTATTTGTTCCATTTCTTTGAAAAAAGTGGATGGTATTTTGATGGGGATTGCATTGAATGTGTAGATTGCTCTCGGTAGCATTGACATCTTCACAATGTTTGTTCTTCCAATCCACGAGCATGAAACTTTTTTCCATTTCTTTGTGTCTTCCTCAATTTCTTTCATGAGTATTTTGTAGTTTTCTGAGTACAGATCCTTTGCCTCTTTGGTTAGATTTATTCCTAGGTATCTTATGGTTTTGGGTGCAATTGTAAATGGGATCGACTCCTTGATTTCTCTCTCTTCTGTCTTGTTGTTGGTGTATAGGAATGCCACTGATTTCTGTGCATTGATTTTATATCCTGCCACTTTACTGAATTCCTGTATGAGTTCTAGCAGTTTTGGGGTTGAGTCTTTTGGGTTTTCCACATAAGAGCTCTGTTTTAAATATGCTAATTTTAAGATACCTAATCGACAAGCTGGCTATTGTCTAGGCAATTTCATATACAAGGCTGAATTCCAGGAAGGAGACTCAGGATGGTATTCAAATTTGGGATTCACTAACTGAAATGATATTTGAGGGTATGGGACAGTGTAAGTGAGTGTAGCTAGAGGAGAGAAGCAGTTTCAGGACTGAGTCTTAGGGCATTCAACATTCAGAGGCTGGAAAAGAAGGATACTCCAGCAAAGTAGAGTGAAGAAGAGAAGCCAGTGAAGTAGAAAGAAAACCAGGAGGGTGTGAAATGCCAGAAATCACATGAGTAAAAAGCAGGGATTAATTGGCTCAACCAAACATTTCTAGGAATTTGAATGAGAATTAATAAATGGTCATTGGATTTGGATGTTTTTGGCAACCTTGAAAAGGTTGGGATCAATGGAGTGTTGGGGATGAAAGATATAGATTTAAGAAAGAATGAGAAATGAGGATGTAAAGACAGTGAGTTTAGACAACTCTTGCGATTGGCTGTAGAGGGGGGTAGAGACAGTGGGACAGGAGCTGGGGAGAGATTACCATGGACCAACTATTTGTGTCCCCTCACCCACCCCAAATTCCTACGTGGCAATCCTAACCCTCAAGGTGAAGGTATTAGGAGGTGAGGCCTATGGAAGGTGGCTAAGCCATGAAGGAAGAGCCCTTATGAATGGGATACATGCCCTTATGAAAGAAGCCCCAGGGAGACACAGGAAAAAGATGGCATCTGTGAACTAGGAAGTGGTCTTTCACCAGACACTGAATCTGCCAGCAGCTTGCTCTTTGACTTCCCAGCCTCCAGAACGGTGAGAAACAAATA
The DNA here is from genome assembly GCF_009762305.2 of Zalophus californianus. NCBI lineage: Eukaryota > Metazoa > Chordata > Mammalia > Carnivora > Otariidae > Zalophus > Zalophus californianus. The sequence goes on from NC_045596.1 coordinate 92,507,027, forward strand.
ACAGAGTTTATACCACCCAGTTTATGGCATTTTATGTTATAGCAACTTGAACAGACAAAGACAAAGATGTATGTGTAAAGGAAAACTTTTTAAAGATGGAAGATGCTAGGTTTGTATGCTGATGAGAATGATCCAGGAGAGATGAGGAAATTGATGATGTAGCAAGAGAAAGAGGGTGTTTACAGGCAGTGTCCTCGAGCAAAGAGGAAGGGATAGAACTGAGTGGGAGGTTGGCCTTAAATCTGCCAATGGGAGTGTAGGTGGAAACACGGGCTTCACAGCAAGAGGGTTGGTAAATCTGGATAAGACGATGAGGAAGGTCGCTTCTCATTGACTGTTTTCTCAGTGAAATAAGAAGCCAGGTTGTCCATGGAAAGCATGGCAGCTTGAGAAGAGAGCAGACAGTGTGAGCGTAGCTGGATTGTCAGGCCGTGCTGAGGTCCAACTTAAGGTTATGGCCATAAATTTAAAGTGTCATCGTTGTGTGTTTTTCTCCAGCCACATTCAGTTGCTTGGGTAGAAGCTCGGGTTAGGCAGAGAAGTAGATATAATTTGGGGATTGTAAATGGCAATAAATAATATTCATCATCACCTCCTATGTTCAGATAGATGCAAAAGAGCAACCTTCATTATTCTAAAATGGATAGGAGAATGTAGCTTTAGGTATTCAGACAAGTGCTTTGGTAAATTCTCTATCCCAGACTCATCTTGTTGCTGCCAGTTTCCTTCCTTTCTTGTAGAACAGGGAGGAAGTTTTGGAAAGATGGGAGAGGGATGCCTGGGTGGCTTAGTCGGTTAAGCATCTGCCTTCGGCTCAGGTCATGATCCCAGGGTCCTGGGATCGAGTCCTGCATCGGGCTCCTTGCTCAGCATGGGAGCCTGCTTCTCTCTCTCTCTCTCTCTCTCTCTCTCTTTCTATCGTGCGTGTGCCCACTCTCTTTCTCAAATAAATAAATAAAATCTTAAAAAAAAAAAAAGAAAAGATGGGAGAGGAAGGTCTCAGGCAGGTATGCCCCTCCCATTAGATAATTCATTCCATCTTCAGCAGGAAGGAGGAAATGAGGGATGGGGAAAGGCGAACAGGCTAGCTCGGGGGTCTGCAGCTATACCTGCACTTTGGAATCACCTGAGGATATTAAAAGAAATCAATGGGTGGGTAGACTTGCAGAGAGTCCAATTTAACTGGTCTGCGGTGCCACCTGAACATCTGAACTTTTTAAAGTCCCCCTAGGTGATTTTAATGTGAGGCCAACATTCTCCCTTAACAATAAATATGATTGGAATTGCCAGACAAACATGACAGAAGCTGAAAGTGACAATGGAGTCAAGAATGCTTTTTTTTTTTAAAGTCACTATATTGATGCACCCTGGGAATTTAAAGAATCAAGTGAGAACATGAGGGGATTGGTAGCGTAGCAAAAAATAGTAGGGTCAGTGGATTATGTGGTTGTCCCTATAGGGTGGCAGAATTGTTGGGGTTGAGCTCCTGAGAAAGGCAGCTAGAATACAAGATAAAGAACAGAGAATCAAGTGGTCAAGTTGAGATTCAGACTGTGTTGCTGCCAAAATGGCAAGTTCTAGGGTATTTCTGAGCATGGGAGTCACAGGTACCATAGTCATAGAGACTAAGGCTGGATGTAGAACAAGATCATTGGAGGTATGGAGGCTGTGGCAAGAGACCGGTGTGCCGAGTGAATCATCGATGTGGATGTTGAAATGACCAATGATGACTGGAGTCATGGTGGCCACAGCAACCTGGAAGAGACTAAGCATGCAGGTCCCTGGCTCCCAGGGGCCATGAGATTCAGTAGGATCCCGGGAAGGTGGTTCTCTGTTTTGAAACTGCTTTCTTTTTCTTTTAAAAGACAGCCAACTCCATCTATGGTAGATTTGAGAAAGAGAGGATGAAAAGCAGGGAGAGATGATTGAAATGTTATCTTTAGGTATATAAAGAAAAAGATACACAATTATTTTCCAAAAGGGCTTGAATCTTCATGTTCCACTGGTAAAACAAAGGAAGGCTGATGAAATGTTAACCGGCCTTGGGCATAAACCTTAGGAAAATTCAAGTTTTTTCCTCTTCCTCCCTCTCCACATTTCAGTTGGGTGGATGAATACGGAGCATGACATGCTTGGTCTTCCATTGACCTTGAGTAGTCCAGTTCAATGGCTTCTACTCTTACTCTGCTTTTAATGTTGATGTATAACTATGCAGGTATCATCACTTTTCATTTGCTTATTCTGCTAATTCCTCACCTCAGGACATCTTCCCCCACTTTCCCCTGCCTTTTTCCAATCTCCCAATTTGCTATGCAGCAATAATTTCCCTTTACACTATTCCTGCCGATTGCAATGCCAGATGGCTTCAGTTCTGAGTCCCCTCACCCAGCCCCCCTAGAGAACAGCTGCCATTGTCATTGCTGCGAACGCATCTCGGCTTTGAACCCATAGCTGGGACCCAAACTTGATGCTCAGCATCGGCAGGGGCTAGCACTAATGCAAGGAACCATGAAAACGGCACACACTTTTCCTTGCTGCCCTTCAGCAAAAGCCCTTAGCAAAGGCTCTTTAGCATTTTTTCAATCATCTGTGTATTGAAATCTCATTGTGGAGTTTAATTCCTTTACCACCTGACTCAGCTTTCTAGCCATGAAGTTCCTTTTGTGCCATAAACTCAATTAGAACCCTGTATTTCCATTCTGAAAACAGATGTGAAAAAACAACTGCAGGGTTGTTGCGTGCACGCACGCGCGCGCACACACACACACACACACACACACACACACATCTGTAAGCTGTCTCTAGAAATCCAGGACACTCTCTTACCTACATCCACATATTTGTATTGGAATATGATCAGTCAATAAGAAAAACACAATTTGGTGGCCATGTGGACAATCTGACAGCCTTTACATCAGACTGAGGGAAGATAAAGGGATAGAATTCCTGTTAGAGGGGTTTGTTTTGTTTTTGTTTTTTTTCAGTTATCCTATGTTGATTCCAACACTAAAATTCTGTTGCTGTGAGATTGTCTAAAAAGATCATATTTTTGAGTCCTCTGTGATGGCAGGTCAGTCATAGGCCTACAACCCCAAACAAAAGAATCCTGAATCAAATTCCATGTCGACCAATATGCATTTCAAAGGCACTGCCCATGTAGGCAGTGGGTTAGGGTTTTTGTGTTGTTTTCTTTTTCTTTCCTTTTTGGGGAGTGGGGATGGGGGAGGGACTCTCTTTCATGTTAATCTAGTTGTGCATAACCCAGGCACATTTTACCATGTAGGGAAACTTTCCCTTTTAGTGTCCTTTCCTGCCACACACTCTGGCCTCCTTTCATTCCACTCCTTCTGAAGTCAGAGCGCTCCCCGGGCGTACATTTGGGGGAGATTCCCAGGATGGTGATGTATTCTGCATTGCTGCTGAGGAATTTACTATCCCCTCACTTGGCAGCAAATGAAAGTGGGTATTAATTTCTCAGAGTGCTGGTAGAAACGCGAGAGAGGGGCCACAAGAATGATACCCACCTAAATCTGTATATAGTGCACAGCATGCCGCTGTTTCAAAAGAGGGAGAGAAAAGACAATGACGAGAAAGAAAAGATTCTCCTGAGTTGACTTCTCTGTATTTTGCATCGTTAGGTTTTGGAGAGAGATGCGAGAGGTTCGGCCCTGAACGGAGTTAAATTATGCAGCTGTGGGGATGCCAGGTCCCTCCAGAATAGGGTGCTTCGTTTAGATTTTCTACAATGCTATTGAAGTGCTTATTTTCCTCCTGAAGAGACACAAACAGATGCAAACTTCTGTAAACACTTTAGAAATGAATTCAGTGAGTTTGGCCTCTCAGCAGTGCTCAATAGCTGACAGAAAAATGTCTAATTAGTGCAAGTGGAAATAATAGGGCCACTTGGATTCCTTCCATCCTCCTCCAAGTCTACTTTTCCAGGGAACTCAAAGGGCCTTTGTCTGGCAGGTCACCCTCTCTCGGGCTTTTGTGCTCCAATCTATTAAGAGTCGAAGGGGGAAAAATAGATTAGGCAATGTTCTCTGCTCAAATAGATGGCGTGTCCATGTGGGATGCAGAATAGGGTGTTTGCAGCATCAGTTTACAGGTGCTCGGGGAGGGATTCCTCCATTGGCGACAGCCAAAAGCAACTCGCACGTGCTGAGAAGGCCCCCTTTCAGGAACCAGCTTTCCTTCACCAACTGCCATCAAGCCCGCTCGTTTTCCTTTTTCTTTCTCCGTTTCTAGTAGCATCACTCCTCAGAGTTGCTCAAGAGAAGAAAGAGGTTAAAAGAAATTAGAGGCTTAGCCATTTTCTGAAATAAGCCTTAGAGATGTTCTACACATGATCTATTATTTCCTCTCTACTCTATTGAAAACTCCGTGGACATTTATTTCCAGAGCCTGTCTTTTCTTGCTATTTTGTCATGCAGGAGAGTAGGAATGCAGGAACTGACTTACTTTTCCTATTTTTTTCCCCACAGAGTTCCCTGTCATTTATTAAGCACCCATCGTATGCCAGGCCCTGTGCTGAGCACTTGACTCACATTTCCTCTAATCCTGTAACAGCACTGCAAATAAATACTATCCACGTTTCACAGATGAAGCCATTGAAACTCGGAGAGTTTCAGTAACTTGCCATGGCAAATAAATGGCAGCTAGGAAACAAACTCAGATATCTGTGCTTTCATTTCAGACATGATACGTTTTTTTTAATCTCTAGAAGTTTGATTTGGATCATTTTTACATCTCCCTCTCATGTTTGTAATTCCAACTAATTTTTTACTCTACCTTCTGGAACTGATGAAATACAGTTATAGTAACTGTCATTTTGAGGTCAGTTTCTATTGATTCATTTTTCTCTGCAATATGGGCTTTTTTTCATGCCTGGTAATTTTTGACTGGATGCCAGACATTGTAAATTTCAGCACATAGGATAGTGGGTATTTTGTGAGCCTATAAATATCCTTGGGCTTCGTTTTGGGACTCAATCAAGTTACGAAACTGATCTTTTTCAAGCTTGCTTCTAAACTTTTAGAGTGGGCCAAGAGCCACCTTATTCTAATTTTGTCTCACTGTTGAAGTGATACCCTTCTGAATACTCTACCCCATGCCATGTGAACAAGATTTTCCTTCCTGGTTGGTGGAAACACAAGTCCTACATGAAGCTGGGGACTGTTTCTACTAGTCCTTTCAGGTAGTTCTTTCTCCAGCTTTGGGGTGGTGTCTTTCCATGCATGAGCTCTGCTGAAAACTTGAGGAACCCTCTTCAGAACTCTGGACTCCTTGCTTTGTGCAGCTCTCCCTGTGAACTCTGGCCACCTTGGCCTACCCAGACTCCTAGAAGCTCCATTGTCTCAAGTCAGGAAGACCACCTCACAGAAGTTTCCACTGGATTTGCAAAGTGTCTTTGCAGCTCAGTGTGAAGAATGTCTGCTGGAATAATGTCCAGCTAATCACCAAATTATCATTTGCTCTCATGGTACCAACTTTTACTAGAGAATTTCAAAACACTGAAATTAAAGGCCATCTCCTATGAAGTTTTCTTTTCTTTCCTTTCCTTTTAAGTACAGAACAAGAACACTCCTTTCAATTTTTTTTTTGTCCATTTTAGAATTTGCTCATCGTAATAAAGGATATGGTTTCCTTAGAAACTGCTTGGATTCAGTGAGTGACAAGTTTACTAGCTCCAAAGACCCAGCTTCCTATGCCCAGATTAGACAATGAGCAAAATCACCTTGATCAGACCATAGGGAGAAATCAGAGGAAAAGTTGACACTTAATACACCTGTGTTCCTCAAGTGTTAGCCAAGGATATGGAGAAATTGGAACTCTGTTCACTGTTGGTGGGACTGTAAAATGGTGCAACTTCTAAGGAAGACAGCCTGGAACTTCCTCAAAAAATTAAAAATAGAATTACACTATGATCCATATATTCTACTCTGGATATATAGCCACAATAATTGGAAGCAGGATCTTGAAGAGATATTTTCATGTGCATGTTCTTAGCAGCACTATTCACAATAGCCAACAGTCTGAAGCAACCCAAATGTCCATCAACAGATGAATGGATAAACAGAGTTTGGTATATACATATAATGGAATAATTCAGCCTTAAAAAGGAAGGAAATTTCATCACATGCTACAGCATGGATGAACCTTGAGGGCATTATGCTAAGTGAAATAAACCAGTCACAAAAAGACAAATGCTGTATGATTCCACTTACTTGAAGTACCTCAAATAATCAAACTCATAGAAATAGAAAGTAAAACGGCGATTACCAGGGGCTGGGTTGTGATGGGGAAAGGGGCGTTGTTGTCTAGTCAGTATAGACTTCCATATTTGCAAGATGGAAAAGTTCTGGAGACCTATTCCACAACAATATACTAAACACTACTGAACTGTACTCTTGAAAATGGTGAAGATGGTAAATTTTATGTTATGCATTGTTTACCACAATAAGAAAATTTATTTTAAAAAGATATAGACTTGGGTTCCTGCCTGACCCTGACCCTTTGGACTTTGTAAATTTGGAAACTTCAGTTTCCTTACCTTACTTGGATGTTATAGTTACTATAAATTCAAATGGGATAATGTCTGTGAATGTTTTTCATAAACTAGATGGTGCTCCAATGATGGAAACCATTTTTGTCAGAGAGGTAAGGATTGAGAATCATTTCTGGAAAATAGCCTGTCACTAAGTGTTGCATCCCAAGGAGATATATGGGTACTTGAAAACCGAAGTGGGGCACCTGCGAGACAGGAGAGCAGAACTGACCATCAAGCACACACCAAAGGGCAACCTCAAAGAGAGGGAACTCACCACGGCTTGCTGAGGACCCTGCAAGATAAGTGGTCACGAGCAGGGTGACAGCAATAGTGTTGCTCTTTCCAAACACATGTTTCAGGAAGCCTAGCAGTGGAAGAGGCTGCACGTTCTGCAAATAACTGCTGAGGTTGCAAACTAAAGGACTGTGTCATACGTACCTAGCATAGGAAGGACTCTTGACCAGAGACCAGCCTTAGTGAACAGAGCTGGGCGTACATAAAACCATAAATTTTCCTTTCCGCTTGAATTTACAGTTTATGAATGTCAATTGACTGACTTGTTCTCATTTTAAAATTTGACAGTTCTCAATGGAAGTTTTGAACACTTCAGTTTTAGTTTCTTTTTTTGGTTGGAAGGAACAGAGGTTCACTCAAGCAAATTCACAAAATGGGGTGCACATTATTATAAAAACATAATGGAACAATCAAGGAGGCCTGGAGCTCTAAGAATGGCACTCATGACAAGGTACATTTGGATTCGGAGCCATCATTCTTCCATCTTCAGTCTGCAGTTGCCCATTAAGCGTGACTTAGCTACATTCTATTTTCTGCTTCTTTCTACCCTGACTACCATTCTTTCTATGTTTCTTAGTTCAGATTTGAAAGTTCATTTTTTCAAGCCAGGCCACAGAGTCATGGGGCCAGGGATCAGATGAGTACTCTTAGGTTAGCTTTGAGCTGGTGGTGGGGTAGGGAAATGGAGTCAAGGAAAATAGCAAAATGCATGCCAGTTTCAAAAGCAGGAACTGTGGGCAGCGCAGTTTTCCTTAGAAAGGATTGTGGTATATTAGGCCATGATTAACGCCGGGATCTTTGAGAGGATCCAGGATTCTTTCCCTCCTGGATGCTGAGCGAACAGAAATAAATCAAGAGTTAGGCAGACAAGAGGTTAAACATTACCTCTAATTCTGATAAAGCCTAAACTGAAAGATAGAGCTTCATATTAGAGCACAGGGGATCTGCTAGCCGAACCCCAGAATTATGTAGACATCCCCATTCAGTCACAGAGATTACGAGGGCAAGCAGAACACCACATATAGGGTGGCTTTCTAGATAAGACTTGTGATACACAAGAGCAGAGTATCCTGGTTCCCTTAGACAGCTGTTCCCAAGGAAACAAAAGAGAAGAGCTAAGCCAGGCATGCCAGTTTCTTCTTCCCAAATTTACCAGTCGTATTAATCGTTCCACCTCCCCTGGGGCAGAGTGGGTAAAGTGGTAGAGAGGCTAGGAGGGCTACAGGAAGTCAGCTCCCTTCACATGGAAGGAAACACCAAGAGAGAAGCGATATCCCCCCTTAATAACTGGCATCTCTATCACAATGAGAACAGTGATCAGTTTGAACAAAAGGATAAATACAAAGGCAAATGATCACTTTCGGGACTTAATAAACACAGTGATAGCTTAAAAACCTTAATGAGTTAAGAAAGTCTCCGTATGAAAATAGAAAGGTTATTGTGCTGGTTATTGGTTGGCATTACCTGATTGATGAATACCCCGTAAATATAAACGTTATGTTCTACATGCAGTGCTATAGAACAGCACACCAAAACATACATACCAAAAGTCAAATCATGTGAATAAGCACCATCAGTAGAACTCTGGAATGGGCCCGATCTAAGAGTTTAGGCCAATTTTACCTAGAGATATACAAGTGTCAAATTAAAACTCTAAAAGAACAGTTCCAGGCAGACTTTGAAAAGCAGAGGTTACTCTCTCCCGGTTTGAAAGCGTCCTCTCTTAGTTTCAATTTGTTAAAGTAAATCATGCTCAGACCAGCAACTGTAACAACACTGATTACATATTTGGTATTTACTGGCATCACTGCAAGTACCAGGTAATTGATAGCCAACTCCTGTTTTCCTAAAATAAAGTCGGTACAACATGCGACTTGAAAGTGTGAGATTTGGACCTAGACTTTCTGTGTTCAAATCTCCCCTCTTAGTCACAGGTCATGTGACATTGGGCACGTTACTTAACCTCTATGAGTCTCAGGTTTCCCACCTATAAAATGGGGGTAATTAATAGAATCTGCCTGTTAGGACTGTTGTAAAGAGTGAGTGAATTAGTACATGTAATGCACTTAGCACTGTGCCCTGCATCTAGTTTTACCCATCTAGTAAGTGTTAGTACTTAGGATTATGTGGTGAAGAAAGCAGTGCTTTGTGTGGTAACATTGTGCTAGGAAAATGAGCAATGCTTTCTTGGGCTTCATAGGTGAGCCAACATGCTCAGAAAACACTGCTTGATTTAGTTTAGCAAATGGAGAAAATACTGCTCAGTGGGAAACTCATTTATGCTGTTAGCCACATGACTTTGAATATCTTGAGTATAACACCTTGGAGATCAAAAGATGATGTTTTTCCATACAGGTTTGCCTCACTTCTCACTTTTTTTTTTTTTTAAAGATTTTATTTATTTGACAGAGAGAGACAGCGAGAGAGGGAACACAAGCAGGGGGAGTGGGAGAGGGAGAAGCGGGGAGCCCGATGCGGGGCTCGATCCCAGAACCCTGAGATCATGACCTGAGCCGAAGGCAGATGCTTAACGACTGAGCCACCCAGGCGCCCCTCACTTCTCACTCTTTATGTTACACTTTCATTTCGGGCCTGTTTTCTTCTTTTTCTTGTTTTATTCATTAAGTATAAGTTAAATTTAAAATGTTACCTAAAATTCTGTATTTCTTCTTAATTAAAATGTAGGCAATAAGTGAAGCAGAGCGTTATGAACTGATGTGGAACGCTCTTCAAGATGCTAAGATGACTGAAAGAACTAACCAACATAACAGTATGTCTAGTGTAATCTCATTTATGAGAGAGAAAAAGAGGTAGAGGAGAAAGGGGGGGAGAGAGCAAGGCAAGACAGGGAATCAATTAATGTCTACATATACAATAGGGTAGAAGTTTCTAGAAGGATCGCTCTGAAACCAGGATGAGGAAGAATGAGAAAGAGATTGCGGAGGAGGAGGGGAAAACATAAGGTAAAGAGTCAGGAAATAAGGGGCACTTTTCATTTTTACCTTGTGTTTGAATTTTCTAAGAACAGGAAATATGCATGTATCACTTGTATAATTTTAGAAACGTAGTGGGGAAAAGGAAATGGAAGAAAGGTTTTATCTCACAATTGATTTGGATTTCTCCTTATTTATTTTTTTTCTTTCGGTTCAGCCACCCAATAAAGTTTGTTTCTTCCTCTTGTTCTAGGTTTTGTTGTTCTTGTTTTGACTGAAAGAAAGAGTGACGAGAAGGAAGGGAAGGAGGGAGGAAGGAAGGAACAAAGAAAGGAAGGAAGGACAAAACACCTAGAAGCCTAAGCTTGGTCCCAGGGCGGCGTTCTTTTTCCGCCGGGCGCTGCTTCCGTCTGGTTCATTCTGTCCCGTGGATGTTCCTGCAGGCGTGCTTGAAAGCCTCCATCCGCGCCCGCGACTGTACCACGGCTGCAGCCATTGTGTTCTTAAGCGACCGTTTCCTGTACGGGCTCGACGTCTCCGGCAATCTCCTGCAGGTCGCCAAGGGGCTCCACAAGTTGCAGCCAGCAACGCCCATTGCCCCGCAGGTGGTGATTCGCCAAGCCCGAATCTCGGTCAACTCAGGTAGGCTTCCCTCCTGCTGGCCCCTCGCGGTCCTGCGGCCGTGCGGCCGGCCGGGGGCTCGGCTGCGCTCCGGGGCTACTTGACTTCGGCGGGGGGACGGCGGGCACCCGGGCCTGTGGGCCATCCTTTCAAGCGGCGGGCTCTCCCCGCCCCTGGCCCTCCGAGGTGCCCTTCCACCCGCCTCTTGCCAGCACAAAGGCCCTGGCATAAAGGGTTTCAGAGCCAGAAGCAGTAGAGAAAATTGTGAAAGGGTGTGGAAAATACTAATTGGAGCTTTTGTCTTCTAACAAATCTGTCCTGCTGCTTTCAAACAGGGGTATCTGAATTGCTATACTTCTGACCAAGAGCCTTTAAAAAGCAGATTAAAATTCGACTATTTTCTCTTAGTTCTCCTGTCTCCTTTCTGTAGGGCCACTTGACTATGCTAACAATAGAGCTGACAAATCCACTGAAGTAATTTGAGGGGTTTTTTCCATCACTGGGAACACCGGTACAGTACCTGATTAGGCCCTAAAGTATCCTTTTTTTTTTCCTTCTGTCACTTTGAATGAAATGAAAAATGAGGCTGACATTCTAACTTAGGATGTACTGTAGAGGGCAGTTGGAGGGAGAAAAGGCCTGCTATGTATTACAGTGAAGTTTACTTCTATAGAATTTTGGAATTATTTAAATTACTGATAACCATGAGGTTGAGAAATGTGTAGCCTGCTCTCCTCATTTCTAAGAGTGAAAGAATAAAGGACAAAAGTAGAAGGCAAATTTGCCCTTCCCAGAAACAGGACTGGCTCATTTTTTAAATTGATTTTAGCTGTTGTTATTGTTTAAGTAAGTCCGGTCTTCAAGGGGTTAAAATATCTTTACTTCATTTCCTTTGAAAAGGAACTGTACTGACTATACTAAATGGGACAATTGTTGGATGCAGAGAGGGACAGAGATAAAAGGACATGAGAGAAATGGGCTTGTGGAGGTTCACTTTTCAAAAGCCCAACTTCATTCACTTTCAAGTTCTTGCAGCTGTGCATAAATTGTGTCCGTGTTTATTACTTTCCTAGAGTAACTGCAGGGACAGAGTTGAACTTGGGAAAACTTTCTTCCTTCCGATATCCCTGACTTGGGACATTTTACAATGTTTGGAGTTTATAATATTTGGGGTATGAGGGAAACCTGACAACTAATGTTCCTTCGGATGGCATCGGATGGCGATGACGTGTGTGCATAGCATTCTGTAGGGAGAACAGAATGGTGAAGCTGGGCATGCACAGGCAGGGTTCTAACATTGGTTCTCCTCACTTAGAACTTGGAACAGAGTCCATGTGGCCTATTTTATGAGACACAGATTTGGTATAGTGCGACATGAAAATTGAGGTTAAGCAGAAGGCAGGCATGTTGATAGCTTTGTTTTACACAGCCACACTGATCTTTTCACTTGTTTGTTTTGTTGTTTCTCTCATGCTTCTCACCGTGATAACGAGTAAGCCTAGAGAGCATCATGAGCAGTATGCTCCTCTGTTGATACGTATCCTATGTCTAAGATAAAATCCTAGATCTTAGTTCCCAGCAGTTGGGTTGTCTTTTCCTCAAAGATACTACCAGAAGAGCCACAAGAAAACAAACACAGTCTCAGAGTTAAGTGAGTTTTGTGAACTTCTCCCCTCAAACAACTTTTTTTTTTTTAAGATTAATTTAGAGAGAGAATGAGAGTGCACCAGTGGGAGTGGAGGGAGAGAAAAACTCAAGCAGACCCCACGCTGAGCTCAGAGCTCGATGCAGGGCTTGATCTCACAACCCTGAGATCACGACCTGAGCCGAAATCAAGTCAGACGCTCAACCGACTGTGCCACTCAGTTCCCCCACCCCCACCCCAAACAACTCTTAAGCCTCCCCATACACTGGATGTCTCAGAGAGAGAGGGGCTTAGAGCAGTGGTGGTGTCCTGGTAGAGAAGGTACCATAAGAAGGAGTCTCCATTCTCAGCATTTGGGACTCCTGGGATGGAGAAATGAGAGGACTGTATGATATTATAAGGAGTAAGGAAGAGGAATAAAGGTAATATGAAGGGACCGCACAATTCTACTGTTATCCCTTTGACTCAGCCCTTCCTGGTATCCACCCAAAACACATGCCAAAGGTCAGGGCATTCAACGTGGGATTTCAGACACAATAGAGAACATCCTGGGCTTGCCCAGCTCACTCTTGCCTAAAATTAGGAGGAAAACATTTTAAGCCATAATTAGAGATAAAGGTTCAAATCTTCATTTCTTTCACATGGAGGATTAAGCATGTATAAAATCTTCTCCTATTACATAGATATTGTGAATATTTTTTTAAGTGTGGAAACACAGAAAGTGTTCAAAGTTAAAACAGTAGTCTACTGCTCATGAGCCAGAGGGGTTTACACTTGAATATGGTCCTAGGGGAAGGGACTGTCATTTTAATCCCCATGTAGGGGCAAGAGACAGGTCCATGGGACTATGTGAGGAGTGAAATATTTGCATAAAGCGGGAATTCTCAAAGGTTTGCACAGCTATGAGAGGGGACTGAACAGCTCCACCAGCTCACCTGGAGAAGTGGCAAGGAAGCTTACTCTCTACCCAAGCTCTGGGGTAGAGGCCAAAAAAAAAAAAAAAATCTCCCCAAATAAATAAAAACCCCAAGACAATGCCAAATATGTGTGAGGAGTCTGAATTTACCCTACCCACAAGGGAGGTGATCCCCCCAAATAACAAAAAACTAGTTCGGGACTGACATTTTTGGGGCCCAGCAGAATATCAAGTACAAAACTATGTTCTAGAGAAACATCCACACTCCGGAGGAATAGGAATCCCACAGGAGAATAATCCTTGCTGAAGATGCCCTTGGTTAAACTGTATAAACAACAAAAGGAAATGAAACATGTGAGAGAAGAGCAGCATGTACAACAAAACACAGGAAAAATGGCCCTCCAAAACAAAATATAAAAATAGAACAACCTGAAAGACTCACATGGCTTAAAAAAATAGTACGTTTAAAGAACAGAATGCAACAGGAAAAGAAAATGAATTCACTCTTTTGAAAAAGAACTAAAGAGAATTTTCAGAAATTTAAAAATACAGGTGGCTCAGTCAGTTAAGCGGCTAACTCTTAGTTCCTGCTCAAGTCATGATCTCAGGGTCCTAGGATGGAGCCCTACATCGGGCTCCATGCTCCGCAGGATGTCTGTTAGAGAATTCTCTCCCTCTCCCTCTGCCCTACCCCCCAACTCGTGCACACATGCACTCTCTCTCTCTCTCTAAAATAAATAAATCTTCTTAAAAATATGCAGATCCTAATTCAGTGTGTATGTGGCAGGGCCTCAGATTCTGCATTTCTAACCAGCTCCCAGACAACACTGATGCTGCTGTTCTCCAGACCTCCACTGACTAGCAAAGGACTGTCCATCCAGGGGCACCTGGGTGGCTCAGTCGGTTAAGTGTCCGACTCTTGATTTCGGCTCAGGTCATGATCTCAGGGTTGTGGAATCGAGCCCCAAGTGGGGCCCCTCCACTCAGCATAGAGTCTGCTTGTCCTTCTAATATTCTGCCCCTTCTCTAGCTCATGCCTACTCTCTCTCTCTCAAATGAATAAATAAATAAATAAATAAATAAATAAATAAATAAATAAAACTTGAAAGAGAAAGAAAGAAAGAAAAGAAAGAAGGAAAAGAAAGGAAAGAAAGGAAAGAAAAAAGAAAAGAAAAGAAAAAAGAAAGAAAGAAAGGAGAAAAAGAAAGAAAGAAAGAAAGAAGAAAGAAAGAAAGAAAGAAAGAAAGAAAGAAAGAAAGAAAGAAAGGAAGGAAGGAAGAAAGGAAGAGAAAGAAAGAAAGAAAGAAAGAAAGAAAAGAAAAGAAAAGAAAAGAAAGAAACACCTGAGTGGCTCAATCAATTGTCTGCCTACTGCTCAGGTCATGATCCCTGGGTCCTGGGATCAAGCCCCACTCAAGGTTCCCTGCTCAGCCGGAAGCCTGCTTCTACCTCTCACTCTGCCCTTCCCCCCTTTGCTCATGCTCTCTTATGTGTGGGCTCACTCTCTCTCAAATAAATAAAATCTTTAAAAATAAATAAATAAATAATTTTTTAATAAAAGGACTATCCAAAGATTCTAAATATGTGCCCATCTGTTATAGGGGAGTGGTAACAGCCTTCCAATAAAGATAAATTTCCCGGGCCAGTTTCTCAGGTGTTCCAACCCCCTAACTGACCTCCTGGAAATGCATTCCTGCAGCAGATCTAACAGCAGGAGAGAAAGTGATGGAACTGGAAATTATATTTAAGGAAAATACTGAGAATGAAGCATATGGAGTTAGGTAGATGAAAATATGAAAGAGGAATTTTTAGAACTTAGAGAATAGAATGAAAAAAGCACATAAGCATGATAGGACTTCTGAGAGGACTGACTGGAATTAGAGAAAAACACGTCTTTGTGTTGAAGAGGTGGACCCAACCTTGAGCAAACTTCTTTTTTAAAAAAATCACCTAGACACAGTGTGGTGAAACTACAGAAAATCAAACAATGAGAAAATCTTAAAGGAAACAGAGAGAAAAGACAGATTATGTATATGGGGACTATATTTAGACTGACATAAAACATCTTATCAGGAACAACAGAGTCCAGAAAGCAATGGGATCTACCAAAAAAATTTGAGAGGAAATAGCTTTCAACCTAGAATTTTATACTCAGCAAAGTCACCATTCATAAGTGAGGACAAAAGAGACATTCTCAGACAAAGACTAAAAATATTTATTATTCTCAAGACATTTCTCTCCCTCTTTCTCTCTCTCTCTCACATACACATTAAAGAATGTATTTTGTTAAGTAAGAAGTTGAATCTATAAAGATGACGTAGGACATTCAAAAAGCAATGGTAGGGGCCCCTGCATGCCTCAGTCGTTAAGCATCATTAAGCATCTACCAAGCAAAAAAAAAGCAATGGCAAATAAAGAATTGGTAAATGCACAGGTCAAACTAATTAAGATAAAAATAAAAGGAAATTACCTGGTAGTATCACTTACATAATTTATCAGATGCAAAAAATTTATTATCAAATTGACCAGCATTATATTAAATTAATAAAATACATTATAGTCAAGTAAGGCTTATTCCAGATATATAAGGATGGTTAAATATTTGTTTTTTTTTAAAGATTTTATTTATTTATTTGACAGAAAGAGACACAGTGAGAGAGGGAACACAAGCAGGGGGAGCGGGAGAGGGAGAAACAGGCTTCCCGTGGAGCACGGAGCCCGATGCAGGGCTCGATCCTAGGACCCTGGGACCATGACCTGAGTTGAAGGCAGATGCTTAATGACTGAGCCACCCAGGTGCCCCAAGGATGGTTAAATATTTTAAAGTGGATTCATTCAGGGGTGCCTGGCTGGCTCAGTTGGTAGAGCATGTGACTCTTGACCTCGGGGTTATGCATTTAAACCCCCTTGTGTGTAGAGCTTACTAAATAATAATAATACTAATGTCATAACTGATTCATTCAGTTCACCTCATGGATAGAATAAACAAGAAAACTATGTGTTCACCTAAATTGATGTGAGAAGGATTTTTTAAAATTTTCTACCCATTTAGGTTAAAAATACAAAGTAAGGTTAGAGATGGTCTTGGTCAGGTTCCAGTCAGGAGACAGAAACAACACAGTAATTTGAACAAGGAGAGTTTAATATAAAGAGTTATTAACTATGTCAGGGGATTAATGAGGGATTACTAATAAGTAGTATTAGTAGAAAAGAAAGTAGAAAAGATTAGTAGAAAAGAAAACTCTAAAGAATACAGGATAAGCAGTTATAAAGATCAGCCACCATCCCTTGTACTGAGATAGAGCAAATAAGAAAAATTTCCCAACCCCACAGGCAGGCACACCAGGACTGCGATCCAGACCTTGTTGGAGAAGGCACTGCCATGGCTCACAGGATGGCAGAGAAGTCAAGGAGGCTCCATGCCAGCAGAACTCACTGGAAATCCACCTTCTTGGGTGCTGGGGGAAGCCATCCACAGAAAGGTGCCTTGGAACTCACCACAAAGCTGCCTTTGTGGAATGCCAGGAGGACACATTCCTGGGGACGTCACTCCCTGGCAGCACTCCACTGTGAAGTCACCTGAGAGGATGCTGCAGGAAAGCTGCTGGCCGCTCGGTGCTGCTGACCTCTGCACACTGAGCCAAGTGCTGGGGAAGCCACCTGTGTTGGAGGAGGAAGGCACAGGAGAAGCCAGGAACGCTGCAGGAGGCAGGCACTGGAGAAGCTACATGCACTGCGGGAGCCTGGCAAGAATTGCACACTAAATCAGGAAGAGAAGCAGCCTCCCTTGCAGTGTCTGTCCACACCCTTTAATGACAAAGCTGGCAAAGGAGAAATATTTACAAGGTCCATTCCCATTATTGCAAAGCAGGCAATGAAGGGTGAATTTTGTGCTGAAAGGCAATAAGCTGATAGCTGCACAAGAGGAGACTTCTTAACCTGATAAAAGGAAGCAATCAAAAACCTTGGCAAAATTACTGATGAAAAACTAGAAATATTCCTTTTAAAATCAAGTAAAGAAAAAAAATGTATCTTGTTATCACCTCTATTTGATACTGACCTGGAAGTCCTCCCAGTGCAATGAAAAAAGAGAAAGAAATAAGAGATATAAAGATT
Source organism: Zalophus californianus (assembly GCF_009762305.2). NCBI lineage: Eukaryota > Metazoa > Chordata > Mammalia > Carnivora > Otariidae > Zalophus > Zalophus californianus. The sequence continues at coordinate 92,524,102 of NC_045596.1, forward strand.
AGAAATGAATAAACACAATTATCAGGATTTGTAGATAGTACGATTGCCCACATTGAAAACTTCAAAAATTATACAGAGTATTAGAATTAAGACATTCAGCAAGTTTGGTGAATACAAATCAATATATTTTAAAAATACCCATCCTTAGATATCAGCAAAACCTAATTAGAGGGGTGCCTGGGTGGCTCAGTTGGTTAGGCGTCCAACTCTTGATTTCAGCTCAGGTTGTAATCTCAGGGTCCTGGAATCAAGCCCCATGTGAGGGCTCCTCACTCAGTGGGAAGTCAGCTGGAGATTCTCTCTCTCCCTCTATGCCTTCCCCTGCTCATGTGCATGCTCTCTCTCTCTCTCTCAAATAATCTTTTTAAAAAACCTAATTAGAAAATATAACTTTTAAAAAGAAAGATACCTTTGGTAAAATTCATTTACACAAGTATTTCATGTTATTGCTCTCTTTCTAAACACATTGGTATGAATAAATTTTAATCAGACAATAAGTCATGATTTCAGAATATGCTTTTTTTTCTTTCCTTCCCTCATTTCTTTCCTTCCCTCTTTTCTTTTCTTTTCTTTCTTTCTTTCTTTCTTTCTTTCTTTCTTTCTTTCTTTCTTTCTTTCTTTCTTTCTTTCTTTCTTTTTCTTTCTTTCTTTCTTTCTTTCTTTCTTTCTTTCTTTCTTTCTTTCTTTCTTTCCTTTTCTTTTTTCTTTTCTTTCTTTCATAGTCTTGTTCACAGAAAGAAGACATAATGTTTTACAAGGGTTTGCCTTTACTTCTCAAGCCTTATTCTATATGAATGAATGTATATGTGTATGTGTATGTGTGTATGTGTGTAAATCTAATTGCCATTTCAGACACTGTACAACTTCCCACCTTACCAATTCCTGGAAATGTCATCTTTTCTGTTCACTTTTGTGGATGATGTAGTTATTGATTTTAAATTTTATTTTTATTTTTTTAAAGATGTATTTATTTATTTGAAAGAGAGAGCGGGGGGAGGGGCAGAGGGAGAGGGAGAATCTCAAGCAGACTCCCTGCTGAACAGGGAGACTGACGCGGGGCTCGATCTCACGACCCTGAGATCATGACCTGAGCCGAAATCAAGAGTCCATCACCTAACCGACAGCCAACCAGGTGTCCCTGACTTTAAATTTTAAAATAGAATGTTTCCAAGAGAGGTTATGTTCCCTCTTATAATGTGTTAATCTTAAAGCATAAACTTATTAGTAGTACTGAAGGCAAATGTTCAGAACTAATTGTGTAGCATTTGGTTGCTTCTTTTCAGGGAAACTTTTAAAAGCAGAGTATATCCTGAGCAGTCTAATAAGCAACAACGGAGCAACAGGTAAGGTGCTTTCATATCTTCACAAAGACCTTCACCTGCAGTCCCTACTGGAGTTCTAGTTTAAAAGCAACTGAATGACCTAATAGTTACTGGACACTAGACGTCTCCAGATCTACCTGGAATTTGGGTAGCAAATCATTTAAATCTTCAGATATCTTGTCTGAATTTCTGGGCATTAAAGTCAACAAGTTTCCCAGTAAGTTGAATACAACCTCCAGTAGACTTTTAGTCCCAGTGTGCTTGGATCCAAGGTTCCCAAGCTCCTTGAACCTTATTGACATTTCCAGTGGGGAGGCAGTTTGGAATACAGATATTGACCATACACCCCTCATTTGTGGCCACCATCACTAACCTATGGTATGCACACTTCCCCTCTTCCACACCACGCACACACACACACACACACACTGGGATTAAAAGCTGGGGAGAAAACAGAAGGTGATGCGGCACAGAATCAAGAGGGTGTAATAATGAATTTGACTCTATTTTTGGTGTTTGCTGACAATTTTAAGGCCCCAGCCTTCTCCCACCCCCCATTGTCCCAGGCTGGGGGAGGGGGTTGTTTTTTGGTTTGTTTTAAACCTACTCATCAGTAAACCGAGTGTAGCTTGTGGGAGACTTTACCCCAGCCCCACACCCTAATCACAGTAAAAACCAAAGCCACTCACCACTCTTCACTCACGTCAGATGGACCGGCTTGGGTGCCTGCCTGCTCTCCTCAGAAAGGCTCCTTATGAGAGTACTAAATCTTTTCATGCCTTCTTGGTGTGCGTGTGCATTCATCAGTCTCAACTTCCAAACTAATTTTGGGTGGACTGGAAGGAGGAGCTGGTCTCCTCAGGAACCAGAGGGAAGTGGATCCCCGGCAGAGGTAACAGCAAGTGCAGATGCCATGCAGCAAGAGACAGCTCCCATGATAAGGAACGCAAACGAAGTCAGTGTGGCAGGACATAGTCAGTTGAGAGAGGTGGAGACCAGACAGGAATTCATGTCTGTGAAGCCTTGTAGGTTACAGCAAGGAGGTGGAACCTTTCCCTAAATGTAGAGAAAAGATCATCTCTCTAATCTGGATCACATGGGCTCATGAAGGCATGAAATGGTTTCATTTCACCAGTCTATTTTCTTGATAATTCAAAGCTAAAGCCACTTTGCTTTTTTCCCCTTTTGTTGTAGGTACCTGGCTGTACAGAAATGAAAGCGACAAGGTCCTGGTGCAGTCAGTCTGCATACAGATCAGAGGGCAAATTCTGCAAAAGCTAGGTACGGTCATCAGACATTCAGCCTCTCAGGGCTCATTTACAAAGTCTGGCTGTGAGATTTTACCATGGAATTTTCTATTTGCGTCTGGTTACAATTGCTAATCCCCACTTCGCTGAGTTTCCTCACCAAAAAAAAAAAAAAAATGACATTTAAGATCCCAGGAGTGTTATGAACATTAATAGAACAAAATATTTTATGTTGAGCTTTGTTAAAGAAATACACGGTTGTATAGTTTGATGCTAACCTTAGGGTTCTCGGTATTATTTCTGGAGTCTGACTTTCAGTTCTACAGGACTCCATGTGCTAGAGTGACACCTTATTCTACACCACCCTGACACCTTACCCATTCATTCCTCAGAGGGCATTCCTGAGTTTGTCAAGCAAAACTTATAGAATGCTAGCTGTGCTTTAAAGTGCATGGCCCCGCCCAAGCTGTTTATAGCCCAGCAAGCCTGAGTGCTCTACCAGCAGTCCAGGAGAGGGCTTCTAGCACTGTCCCACAGACAGGCCAACCTGAACATGGGGGTTGGGGGGGTTGGTCCCAAGGAGGGGTCCTGAGGAGGGAGGGAAACAGGGCAGAGCCTCTGCTGTAGGCTGGAGGGAGGAGGGAGGGAGATATGCTGGGAGGCAGGAAGGAGGCCCCTGGGGGCTGGGGGGCGGGGCCGTGGGCTTATTAGCCTATCCCCAAGCCCTTTCCTCACCTGAAGGCGGAAGACTTTAAAAAACAACAAAAAGGAAGAATAAAAAGGAGCTGCAGGTGCCCAAATAAATAAATATGCAAACTAAAGTGTTTGAAAATTTTTAACATAGAATGGTAATTAGTATTCTTGTAAATAATGGAGTTGGTTTTATACACACACACACACACACACACACACACACACACACACACACACACACATAATTCTCACTGTTTCTCTGTGAAAGGGAAGAATTAAACCAACTGGAAAAATAGGTTGCTGTTTTTCCAGCAGATTGTTATCTGCTGATTGCTGTCAATATAATTCAGCCCGAAATTTTCCTAACAGGAGCCAATGAATCTTCTTTCTGTATTAGTTCTCAAAGGTATTTTCTAACACAATACACAGATACTAGCAGTTTGTGCCGTCTCTCCCTCTTTTTCCAGGGATGTGGTATGAAGCAGCAGAGCTAATCTGGACCTCCATCATAGGATATCTGACACTTCCTCAGCCAGATAGAAAGGTGATGTATCTAGTGCTTTTTTTCTCCTTTCCTACATTTGTCTTGAGATGAGTATCTCAGTGTATCATTTATCAAGTTTATTAGTTCTATGTTTATCGATTCTGCATGGGCACAGGGCCAGAAACGTTTGGGAACTTCTTCTTGTGTCTTGCCCTGTCCCCACTCACAGCTGGACTCCTGGCATGTATTTAGTGTTTCTGCATTCATGTCTAAGTATCTATTTATATGTATATTTCTATCTATTTACATATTTATATCTATTTATGTATTTATTTCTAAATATACATTTACTTATATAATATAAACATTATATATTTATTTCCATTCATCTATCTATTTGATTATAGATTTAGCCTTTACCTGATTCCACAGCAAAGTTGAGATGGCCAAGTTGCTTAGATGTAAGATCATTTTCCTCCAACTAATTGTTTCTGGGGCATCTTTATCCAAGAAATCAAGAGGCAACATCTGCTTTCCTACTTGATGTTTTCATGCTCTGTGCCTCTGTGGGAATATTCTCCTTGTTAACTGGAACACCGGGTTATCTCATTTCCCTGAGCTGTATCAGCAGTCCCATTGCCTACAATCCGTTGATGACACAGACAGAATGGGACACAAGGACTCTTGCTGGAGCCAATTCTTTATGCCTAGCAGGATGGAGAAGTTAGTGTTGACAGTCCAGTAAAGCCCAACTAAGAAATAGTTGCGTTTACATTAGGTCTGTGTCCTCAGGATGTGATGATCTTTCAAGCCCTGTGGCACCCAGTTTAGAAGTATTTCCACTGTCAAAATAACAATCACAGTAAGAATAAGAAGAGCAGCCGCAGAGATAGTTCATATGGAGGACTGATCTTTGCCTTTAGGCCTTGAGATGAGAGCGGTAATTGACCATGAATTCCTAATCTGTGTTCTGTTTGTTTGTTTCTTACAGGGTATTTCCACATCACTAGGTATACTGGCAGACATCTTTGTTTCCATGAGCAAAAAAGATTATGAAAAGTTTAAAAACAATCCACAAATTAACTTGGTAATTATCACATGTCAAAACCATGGTGCAGGTGGCATCACCTCACAAAACCGCCAGCATTTTTGGTGATTGGTGCATCAATCTCATTCTCTCTCCAGGAGTCAGGGAGCACAAGTGTCTCCCCTCTTCGAGTCACGTGAACAATCCTGGGGACAATTCCTATGGTGTTCTATTTAGCTGTATTATCTTAGCACCTAGCACAGTACCAGACATACAAGGGTACTAAAAAAAATGACAAGTGAATGAATGAATATCATCGAGGTGATCAGTGCTTTGAATCCCACTGATTTCCTTTCAAATCATCAAAAATTCCGTTTCCACACTTGGGCTACCTCAGTGATAAGGTAAAGGGGTAACAATTTTAAAGATTTTATTTTGTTGGGGCGCCTGGGTGGCTCAGTCGTTAAGCGTCTGCCTTGGGCTCAGGTCATGATCCCAGGGTCGTGGGATTGAGCCCCGCACCACCTCCCTGCTCCGCGGGAAGCCTGCTTCTCCCTCTCCCACTCCCCTTGCTTGTGTTCCCTCTCTCGCTGTGTCTCTCTCTGTCAAATAAATGAATAAATAAATCTTAAAAAAAAAAAAGATTTTATTTTGTTAAGTAAGCTCTACACCCAATGTGGGGCTGGAAATTACAACCCTGAGATCAAGAGTTGCGTGCTCTACTGACCGAGCCAGCCAGGTGCCCCAAAGGGGTAACAATTTTAAAACTTTAATTACCTCTCTGTTCAAATCAGAGTATCAGTCACTTGTCTAAGTTCTCATTACTAATATTTATGCATTCCCTTACAACTCAATATATAGGAGCCACATAAAACCCTATGAGGTAGGTAGAGCAAAAGGTATTGTTCCCATTTAAGAGAAAAATAAACTGAGGTCCAGAGAAACTAAGTGAGCTCTATAGTTTGCACACCCAGTAAGAAAGAATACTAAGAGCAGAACCCAGATCTCTGACCAGTCTAGGGCATTAGCATAGACATCAAACTGCTCTCCTGCACTGCACTGGTATTGAAAGGCTTAATATTATCATGAAGATTGCCATTTTTATTAAATACTAAAGTGACAATGGTAACCGTATTTAATAGTAATTACTTAGCATAAGAACACATGCAGCTTGCTGCTGGCAATCTGAGTCTTAGCAAAATGTTGCTTTTGCTATCTGACCAACACACAAGAAAAGGGTTATAGCCCTTGTTCAGTGAAGTTGTCTTTGATGATTGTTTAAAATTATAAACTGCCAGGGTGCCTGGCTGAGCATGGGACTCTTGATCTCAGAGTCTGAGTTCAAGCCCCACATTGGGTGTAGAGCTTACTTTAAAAAAAAAAAAAAAAGATTAAATTTTTAAAAATTGCAAACTGAACTGCCTCCCCATCCTGAACCTCCTTGTGACCCCTTCCTGCTTTATTTTTCTCTGGAACACTTAGCACCATGTCAGATACTATGCATTCTACTCATTTTGTGTATTGACTGATCCCCTCCCATCAATAGGAAATAAGCCTATTGTAGGCTCACTGTCTGTTATCTCCTTCATATCTAGAACAGTATTTCTAGGATGAATGAATGGGTCTTAATTGCTGTGAAATCATACATTTAAAGGCTCTTTGCCAAGAACAGTGCAGAAATCATCAGTTAATCTGGCTGCAAGTTCACAGAGTTTCTGTGAACAAAGACTTGCATGATCCTCCAGAGAAACTTGTGTCAATTATTTTGTATAGGCAGGCATTGTGAATTTTTGCACACATTAGGCCCTCTCTGGGGAGGGACGGGGTTTGTGACAGGATTGTGTATGGGTGCTGGGGGAAAGGACACTCAACACCCTAGGGTCTTTTGAGCCACTTAACTCTTTTTCTTTCTTTCTTTCTTTCCTTCCTTCCTTCCTTCCTTCCTTCCTTCCTTCCTTCCTTCCTTCCTTCCTTCCTTCTTTCTTTCTTTCTTTCTTTCTTTTTCTTTCTTTCTTTCTTTCTTTCTTTTTCTTTCTTTCTTTCTTTCTTTCTTTTTCCTTCCTTCCTTCCTTCCTTCTTTCTTTCTTTCTTTCTTTCTTTCTTTCTTTCTTTCTTTCTTTCTTTCTTTCTTTCTTTCTTTTCTTTCTTTCTTTCAGATTTTATTTACTTATTTGACACACAGAGAGAGATAGAGAGCACAAGCAGGGGGAGCAGCAGGCAGGCAGAGGGAGAGGAGGAAGCAGGCTCTCTGCTGAGCAGGGAGCCCGATATAGGGCTCGATCCCAGGACCCTGGGATCATGACCTGAGCCGAAGGCAGTCGCTTAACCAACTGAGCCACCCAGGCACCCCCGAGCCACTTAACTCTTTCTTGGCACTGTTCTGAAATAGTTGTGATGAGGGGCAGAAGGTCCCTCAGAATCCTGAAAGAAAAGCAAAGGAATTTCATAGCCTGACTTTTGCTAATGGATAAATAATTGTCAATACAACACTTGGCCTCCTGTTTTTTCACAGGGTTTGCTGAAGGAGTTTGACCACCATTTGCTCTCAGCTGCGGAAGCCTGCAAACTGGCAACTGCCTTCAGCCCCTACACGCCCCTCTTTGTGCTCTCGGCTGTGGTAAGCAGGGGGCAGTGAGGGAAGTAACCAGTGAGAGGGAAAGGTCTAACCTAAAGTGGGCTTTGTGCACATCATTAGATAATTGTGATCAGGCCTTATGTATGGAAAGGTTTTATCAATCAGAGTAGTGACATCCTAGTGGAAGATAATTAATTCAGCCTGAGGGTATAATGTTGTCCGCCTCAGACCAATGGTCCCCAAGCACATCAGAACTGCCCAAAGAGTCTTTGCAAAATGTACATTCCTGGTCCATGCTAGGTCCACTAAATGCAAATCTCTGGGATAGGTACCCAGAAATCTTTTATTTTGAAATACTGCCCAGGTGCACAGAGGGGTTTGGAAGCCACTGCTCTATTGTTTTGACTTCTGTTAAATAAATGATGTTTTTGTATATAGCAGCCTTATTTGCACAGAGAAAATTTCTATGTCTGTGTCCCATGTATATAGACACTCTTTGCTAAAACTAACAACAGCAGTAACAACAACAACAAATTTATCATCTTTGATCAAAAAGTATCAGGCCTGGGGCCCCTGGCTGGTTTAGTCAGAGGAGCATGCAACTCTTGATCTCAGGGTCATGAGTTTGAACCCCACATTTGGTGTAGAGATTACTAAAAAAAATAAATAAACTTTAAAAAAAGTATCAGGCCTACAGCAAGATGGTAGTTAGAGCTAATTTCTTACCCCCTCATGCCAACCAGTCACATACATCCCAGTCCCCTCTCCTGATTCACCAAAAAGACTTTAGGTCCTTGACTCAATACTTGATTATGTCTTTTTCTTGGAATATCTGTGGCATGTGTTTACTTTCCTATAATACTTCTAACAACTGTCCTCCAGGAATGAAATCTTTCCTGATTCACTTCCAGTTTCAAATTCAATGTCTGATTTTGTATTTGGTATTTTCCTCAGAATATCCGTGGCACATGCTTGTTGTCCTATAGTAGTTCTAATGACTGTCCTCCAGAAATGAAAAATTCATATCTGTATGAAGCCAAAGAGGCCTTCGAAATTGGCCTCCTCACCAAGAGATATGATGAACCAGCTACTGGAAAACAAGAGCTTCATAGTCTTCTCAAAGCTGCTTTCGGCCTTACCACAGTGCACCAAAGACTCTATGGGGAGACTGAGATGGTCCATGTAGCAAGTCAGCTCTGTAATGAAGCTATGGGAAAGCTGTACCATTTCAGTGCTTCCTCTGGAAGTCAGGAGAGAGAGGCTCTCTCTCAGCAGATCTTGTCTATTATCACCCAGGTAAAGGATCATTTACAAATTCAAGGCTTCTCAAATTTAGATGACAAGTCTTATGTTCCAGAGAGTTTCAAGCGTGGGTTGGATAAACCCATCTTTCATGGGCAAGTGGATTTCCAAAAAATCCTTGAAGCCTATTCACAGCACCATACTTCAGTGTGTGAAGTATTTGAAAGCTCTTGTGGAAACAACAAAAATAAACAGAAAGATACAAAAACAGGAGTCTGTATCACTACTCTAAAAACAGAGACAAAAAACATAGATACTGTGTGTACTACTGAAGACAAATCACATTTTCAAAAAAGCGTGGTAATATCTTCCTCCCAAATGGCTAAGAATAGTCAGGAGAAACTCAGCAGGATAGACAGGAAAAACTGGACCCATTCTGATGCACTTCGAGTCTCCTTGGATCAAGATGTAGAGACTGAGGTTGAGTCACCAGACCACAGCCACGGTGAAGAAGCTGTTTTGGACAAGTCTCTGAGTGACAGCCATTGCTCTAGTTCTTGGAGCAAGTTATCAGGGGTTAGTTCTTCTACAAGCTGGGAGGAAGTGAATTATATCGATGATAGGTCAACCAGAAAAGAGCCTTGCAAGGAAGAACATCCTGTGGATACTCAGTGTTCCACTGCCCTGTCTGAAGAGCTAGAGATCAATGAGGAAAGCAGAGCTGTACATCCACTGTCTTCAGAGCTTCATGGTCTCTCTCTCCAAGTATCCAAGGATGACAGTGTAGAGTTTTCTCAAAGTCAGCTACACAAACACATGCCCTTAACAACCTTCTGTCCTCATAACACAACAGGCATGTTCTTGGCCTCTGGTGCAGGCCTGTTAGAAGGAGCTCCAGAAGGTGTGCAAAAGGTTAGAAACATGGGATCCAGAAACACTTCTGGTCATTCCAGCCCCTCATTTGGTTCTGCTTCTTTGCCACCTTCTGATTCTGGTTGGCCCAAGAACATAGCCACATATCCTTCAGTTCAAGAAGAAGAAACCTTTGAACTAAGTGAATTTCCAGAAATCAACTGTGATGCCAAAGACAGGCATGGGGAAGAAATCAAAAGAGGGACAGGCCTTACATTTAAAGATAGCTCCACCAGGGTTGACCCAGAAGGAGAAACAGAGGAAAAAGAAGAGGGTATGCCCTTAGACTCTCACGTAGTCATGGCGGGTTCTCTGGGCAAAAGTTCTGTGATGGCATGTAGCTCTTTCACTCTTCATTGGCCTGTTCAAAATCCTGACTCAGGAAAGAGCAGCGGCTCAGTCAAAGAGCAGAACATTGACCCTGATGCCTCTACAGTGGATGAAGAGGGCCAACTGCTCGACAGCACTGATGTTCACCCCACAAATGGGTGTGGCTCTTCGAGCCTATGTTCCCTGAGGCAGCTGCATGGTTGGGGGGCTGAGACCCCTGACCCATCTGTAAGCAGTAATATTGCCTTCCGTGATCTTAGCAAGGACTGCACTACCACAGAAGAAGGAAACGAACCAGGAAACATGCTAAACTGCAGCCAGAACTCCAGCTCGTCCTCAGCGTGGTGGTTGAAATCACCTGCATTTTCCAACGGTTCTTCTGAGGGGGAAAACCCATGGTCCTTTCTGAATTCCAGTGGAAGTTCTTTTGTTTCATTGCCAGGAATGATAAGGCAAGAGATCCTAGAGGCTCGAACCCTGAACCCTGATGACTTTGAAAAACTCTTGGCAGGGGTGAGCCATGATTGGCTGTTACAGAGACTGGAGAATACAGGAGTTTTTAAGCCAAATCAACTCCACCAAGCACACAGTGAGTACAACCTTTTCAGTCGGTACAGCTTCAGGAAGCCTCTGTGTATGTTTGGGGTCCTCTAAACAGCTTGATATGTAGATCACTTAAAACTCATGAAAGACACAGACCCTGTTATGCTTTGTGAATATACAGAAAAATATGTACTTTGGGGGTTTCCCTCACTCTTGGTGTGGTGGACTCTAATGGTGGCAAAGACTAGAGGCTTACTCAGGCCACCACGTATATTGGGGGCTTGCTATGAAGATACACAAGGCATTAAGGCAGACAAGAATCTTACAGGACCAAAGAACAGTCATCAGTCAGGGTTTAAAACAGCTCTGCGTGTCATATCCACTCAGCATCTGTCTTTTCCCTGAATTCTCATTACCAACCAGCTGATTTCTGTTTTTCCCCATTCAGATTCTTGGGGGCAGAGTTTGACCTAGTTAAACATCACTCTTCTGCTGGGCAGAGATTTTCACAGCTGCCCACAAGGTTTCTTTTCAGCCAATGGATTGAGCAAGTGCCCCCTACTATTACAGTCAGCAACTACTTCTTGCTTATGGAAGAGCCCAGGGTCACTTATTATAGCAGGGAGCCTGGGTTGGGGCCCACCCGGTAATCAGTGTGTCTATTACAGCTTAGAAGTGGTGGAGAGGCTGGGAAGAAGACAAAAGAAGGTTCTTCTCTTAGCCCAGAGGATCACATCATAACACCCTCCAAGATACTGAAGAATTATTTGAATGAAAAAAAAGAAACAAGCTTTGTGGTTTGTTAAGCACTGGATACTAAAGTAGTAGTTCTCAGGGCACCTGGGTGGCTCAGCTGATTAAATGCCCAACTCTTGATTTCAGCTCAGGTCATGATCTCAAGGTCCTAGGATCCAGCATCCTGTGGAGCACAGCATCAAGCTCTGCACTCAGCGGGAAGTCTGCTGGAGGATTTTCTCTCTGCCTCTCCCTCTGCCCCTCCCTCCACTCATGCATGCTCTCTCAAGTAAATAAATAAATCTATAAATAAATAAATAAATAAATAAATAAATAAATAAATAAATAAATAAATAAATAAAGTAATAGTAGTTCTCAGTCTTGGCACTATATAAGAATCCCCTGGCGGGGAGGTGCTTTTTAAAATTTCCAATGCCTCACCCCTGAGATTCCAATCTAATGTTTCTGGGGTTTGGATCCAAGCATCAGTATTTTTTAAGAGCTCTTCAGTGCATTTTTATAAAGACAATGTCAGTAACTTCTGCTTCAAAGTGTTCCAGTGTTTTGCCTGCTGCCTTGAAGTCAGACTAAGATACAGATCAGGTTGTCACGAAATGAAGCAAAACATTCTATAATAGGGTTTCCCTATTCACTATTCCCTTTTTAGGGATTCTGTAGGCTCAGAATCACATTTCTTAGAGTTAGGTAACTGCTTTATTGTTACACCTGTGTGCCAATTTGTGGGTGAAAAGCCACATGTACATAATCTCAAACCCATTAGGGGAACATTATTATCCCCAGTGTACAGATAAGAAAAACAGAGAAAGCCCAAATTTGAGGAAACAAAGCAAGTTGTACATTTCCTCCATCTTTCTTCCCTCAGTTCATTGCCCTTCCTATGAATGTGTGCAAGCAGCTCACCTTCTGTTTCCATCCCCAGCTTCTCTGATTGAATGCCCCAACCCTGGCCACTGTCTTTCCCAGCCTCCAGTTATCTCCCGCCCCGGTCCCAGACCCATGAGTTTCTTACTTGAAGTATTTTCTCTCCTGAGTCTCCTATACTTTCACCCATTATCACAACCTAGATGCAGGAAGGCCCTTGTTCACTTCATTTTAACTTGGATCCCAAAATGTTGCATTTCTTCTGAGAGTTCATGTCTTTCCCCTCAAAGAAGTGCTTTCTTGCTAGCCCTGTTCTGCCTTTCCTTAGGGTGAAGACAGTTTTTGCTTTTCCTTCTTATCTTTTCCTTTTTCTATTGAGTAGAGTCTTTGTACGGTAGCTGTATTTTGTCAAGTAATTTCTGGACTTAACCAACTTAAACAAAACAAGAGAAAATTAAGGTGCACTTTAATAGGTAACTATGATTTCTGAAGTTGCTAGGAGTCTCTGAGGTAGAGTTATTTCGTTTATTTCTATCTATATGGTCTGGCACCAGTAGCAGGCTCCATTATCCGGACCCCCCAGATAATTAGAAGATGCAAGCATATATCACTCTTCCAAGATGGTCTCTGGGGTTTTGCTGTTTATTTTATTTTTTTAAGATTTATTTATTAATTTATTTGACACAGAGAGAGAGACACAGCTAGAGAGGGAACACAAGCAGGGGAGAGGGAGAGGGAGAAGCAGGCTTCCCAATGAGCAGGGAGCCCCACGTGGGGCTGGATCCCAGGACCCTGGGATCATGACCTGAGCTGAAGGCAGACACTTAACCGACTGAGCCACCCAGGCGCCCCAAGATGCAAGCATATATCACTCTTCCAAGATGGTTTCTGGTGTTTTGATGTTTAAAAAGCCTTTATTTTCCACCATTTTCATACAGAAACTCTGGCCTTATCTTAATCCCTGACCATCACAAGCAAAAGATTTTGTGAATCCTCATTACATTTGCAAAGCTTTACTTTATTGTACTTCACTAACTTTGTACTGGTAGTCATAGAAGAGGCTGAAATTTGAGAAAATGTCTAAAGAGCTGAAGATTTCAGACAAGCTGGATTCGGACCTGTGTCACTTCGACTTTATTCATAAATTGTAACATACCTTTGAAAATAACATCCATTTTTATCTTCTCTTTTTTTCCAGATGCTCTTTTATTGAAATATTCTAAAAAATCAGAATTATGGACAGCCCAAGAAACTGTTGTATATTTGGGGGACTACCTGAATGTGAAGAAGAAAGGCAGACAAAGAAATGCTTTTTGGGTTCATCATCTTCACCAAGAAGAAACTCTGGGGAGGTATTTCTTTAAAACATCTATAGCACTAGTGTTAAATGGGCTACTTATGCCTTTCTGTTAATTAATCATTTATGAGATTTTGAAAGAGCTGGAAAAGTTAGCCACAATGTATATTTTCAGATTCCTACTCCTCCCTCCTCCTCATTAATTAACTAACAGTAGTTACCACAGACTGACCAACATTATGTCAGCCATTTTATATAGATGTACGTGATGTCAGACCTCTCAGGAAGGGGCGCCTGGGTGGCTCCGTCGTTAAGCGTCTGCCTTCGGCTCAGGTCATGATCCCGGGGTCCTAGGATAGAGCCCCTCATCAGGCTCCCTGCTCCACGGGAAGCCTGCTTCTCCCTCTCCCGCTCCCCCCCTCCCCACACCACGTGTTCCCGCTCTCACTGTGTCTCTCTCGCTGTCAAATAAATAAATAAATAATCTTAAAAAAAAAAAAAAAACTCTCAGAGAGACATTGTTATCCCCATTGTAAAGATAAGAAAAATGGAGTTTCTGACTCTATGGCAGGACAGAGAGCCTCAAACACTCCCACTATAAATGCTGGCAAGAAGTCTAATTTAACTCTGAAAACCACACTTATATGTAAATAAATGAGTCTGCAAAAAAAGGTAGGAAAATCCTTTGAGGCTAGGGATGAAGCATATCCAGAGATATGAGAGTATACTGAGCCCTTAAGACACCCCTGTTAGGTTTTGAGTGGGGTGGGGTAAGGTGGCAGCTAGTGACCAAAGTTACACATGTAAGGGACTATTTAGAGACCATCCAGTGGGTAGAGACCACCCACCCCCAGGCTCCTGGGTGGCTCAGTTTCTTAAGTGCACAACTCTTGATTTCGGTTCAGGTCATGATCTCAGGGTCGTGAGATCAAGGCCCACGTCAGTCTCCCTGTTCATCAGGAAGTCTGCTTGAGATTCTCCCTCTCCCGCTACCCCTCCCCCTGCTCTTACTCTCTCTCAAATAAATAAATAAATCTTTAAAAAAAAAAAAAAAAAAACACCCCACTGAGGTAAACACCTGTTTGGCCTTAGTTCTGAATGACAACTTCAAGCAAAAACTCACCTGAAAAAATTAGTCACCACAGGTGATCCCCATTGGGTTTGAGACCTAATTTTACATCATCTATGTATTTAAAAAGACCTATAAGCCGAGAATTTTAAGGTGGACCCTGTTTTTTTATCCAAATCCAAATAATGTAAGAAATAAATAGGAAGACAGGAAATGAGAGAGAGTGAGAAATTGGGTAATTATTAAACAGTGGAAGTATATTTCTTGAAAAGGTTGTTGATGATGATGATAATAATAATAATAGAAACATGTAAATATATTTACCAAGTTAATATATGTGCCAAGCCTTCTTTTAAGTAATTTATGTACTAATTTAATTAATCATCACAAAAATTTATGAGACAAATATTATTATCCTTATTTTACAGATGAGGGAAATGAGGCATAGAGATTTTAAGAAACTTGCCCCACATCACACATCCAAGTGATGAAGCCATGTGTTACGGGTTTAGTGAGTTTTTTAACAGCTCTGTACCTCCAGCCTCAAATTCATATGTTGAAGTCCTAACCCACAGTACTCAGACTGTGATCTTATTGAAATAGAGTCATTGCAGATATAATTAGTTAAGATGAGGTCATACTGGAATAGGGTGGGCACCTCATCCACTATGACTGGTATTCTTATAAAAAAGAAATTTGGAGATAGACATGCACAAGGAGAATGCATGTAAAATTGTAGTTACGTTTCCACAAAGCAGGAACCACCAGAAGCTAGGAGAGAGGACTGAAAAACATCCTTCCCTAGTGGCTTCAGATTGAACATGTCCCTGCTGACATCTTGATCTTGGACTTTTAAGCTCCAGAACTGTGAGAGAGTCAGTTTCTGTTGTTTAAATCACTCAATTAATGGCACTTAGTTATAGTAGCCCTAAGAAACTAATACATCAGGGTGCATCATAGGAGGATCTGAGATGGGAAATAAAAGAGAGAATAAGAAATATGGAAGATGGAGTGAGAGGATCCAACCTATGTCTGATCAGAAAAAGATAACAAATCAAATAGAAAAGAATTACTATTTAAATAAATAATATCTGTGGGCGCCTGGGTGGCTCAGTTGGTTGAGCGACCGTCTTTGGCTCAGGTCATGATCCTGGAGTCCCTGGATCGAGTCCCGCATCGGGCTCCCTGCTCAGCAGGGAGTCTGCTTCTCCCTCTGACCTTCTTCCCTCTCATGCTCTCTCTCTACCATTCTCTCTCTCTCAATAAATAAATGAAAATCTTAAAAAAAAAAGAACTCTGAAAACCTCATTTTAAAAAAATAAAAAATAAATAAATAATATCTGATAATTTCCCAGAATTGCCAAAACACATTAATCTTCAAATACAGGAATCATAGTGAATCCTAAGTAAGATAGAAAAGGAAGAAGGGGGGCACCTGGGTGGCTCAGTTGGTCGAGCGACTGCCTTTGGCTCAGGTCATGATCCTGAAGTCCTGGGATCGAGTCCCACATCAGGTTCCCTGCTCAGCGGGGAGTCTGCTTCTCCCTCTGACCCTCCTCCCTCTCATGCTCTCTGTCTCTCATTCTCTCTCTCTCAAATAAATAAATAAAATCTTAAAAAAGGAAAAGAAAAGGAAGAAGGGAAGAAACTAGAAATGAAGGAAGGAAAGAAGAAAAGAAGGCAGGCACTCATAAATCCACTTCTCGCTACATAGTAGTAAAACTTTAGAACACCAAAGATAAAGAAATAATCTTAAAAGCTGTCAAAAAAAAAGTTTAGTGCTAGTAAATTCTTACTGACGAAAAATGATCCCAACAAAATGGCATAAGATGCCAGAAAGAATGGGCCTCTGTTCCCAGACTGATGATCCTGAACCTAGGGCTGAAGGTCCTCTGACAGAACGTTTGGGAAATGCTCCAGCCCCAGGGTTTGCTCCAAGTTCTGAACTGATTCAGAGCTACTGCAGGTCCAGAGATCTGTCCATGGCAGACCATGGTGTTCCAATGCTGGAACACCCGATGATGACAACCACTCCTCTGCTGGCTGTTTTCTGATGCCATAGAGGTTCCTCCTCGGCAGGCTTCACTGTCAGATTTCTTTCTTTCTTTTTTTTTTTTTTTTTGTAAGATTTTATTTATTTATTTTTGAGAGAGAGAGTGTGAGCAGGGAAAGGGGCAGAGGAAGAGGGAGAGAGAGAATCTCAAGCAGATTCTGCATTGAGTGCAGAACCCATCACCGGGCTCAATCTCACAACCCTGAGATGGTGACCTAAGCCGAAGCCAAGAGTTGGATGCCTCACCGGCTGAGCCACCCAGGCGCCCCTCAGATTTCCTTTCTGATCCCCGGGAGTCTGAATGGCCAAAACTGCAGCCAACTTGGATTTCATTATCCTATTGGACTCAGTAATTTCTGGAGAGTGTTTTCTCTAGTTGAGGTCTATAACTCTGACAGTTTTCTTTGATTTTTGGAGGTCACTCTGGACACATGCAAATTACTCACAAATTCACACCAACTTATAGCAAATATAAACTATAGTAAAGTGTGATAGTTACTGTTTTGCTCCTTTCAACACTTAATCATTTACTGCCTCATATCTTCTGTCTCCAACTATGCGTAAGGCCTTGAAATATACAAATCATATTTCACACTTTCTTCAAAACACTCAGGATTAGCACAGGGCTATGCACATAATAGGTGATGATGGAAACAAGTATTTGTACAGATGAAGTAATTACATAAGGAAGGGATAGAGGAAGGCCTCGGATTGATTAATTGACCTGTTTAAGGCCCCAGTGCAGGTAGTGAAAGATCTAGTTGCAGAGCCTGCACTTTCCAGTGTCCATCCTGGCTCCCTTGGCTCACCAAGGAAGTCTGGCCAACTGCTACATGAACTGGACATTTTCTCTATAATCAGCATCATCTTGAGTCAGTGTATCAGACAGTGTTCTTCAGAAAAACGGAACCAAGAAGATGTATATACATATAGACAGAGAGTTATTGTCAGGAATTGGCTTGCATGGTAACAGAGGCCAGAAAATCTGAAGATCTGCAGTTGGCTAGCTGGAGACCCAGGAGAGCTAATGATGTAGTTCCAGGCCAAAGGCCAGCAGGCTCCAGACCCAGGAAGAGCTGATGTTTCAGTTCAAGTCCAAAGGCAGGACAAGACCGATGTCCCAGCTCAAAGGCAGTTTGGCAGGAGGAATTCTCTCTAAGTTGGGAGAAGGTCAGTCTTTTTGTTCTATTCTTTGTCCTTCAACTGATTAGATTTGGCCCATCCACGTGAGAGAGAGCAATCTGCTTTACTCAGTCTATTGATTTAAGTGTGAAATTCATCCCAAAACAACCTCACAAAAACACCCAGGATTATGGTTGATCAAATATCGGGGAACCCTATGGCCAAGTCAAGATGGCACATAACATTAGCCATCACAGTCAGCCAACATGAATTATGTTCTCTTGTTCAGGAGGCTCTTACAAAATTATCTGAGTCATGAGATAAGTCAGGGGGATCATTAATACTGACTGTCCAAGGTAGAGAAAAGAGTAACGTCTTTCAAGCATTTTTGCATATCTCCTTTGGTCTCCACTCTTCCTCTGTGATAAGATCACTTTTGCGCTTCTTTTATGTGTTTTTTCCTCTGGTCGTAGATATGTTGGGAAAGAATATAAGGAGCAGAAGGGGCTCCGGCACCACTTCACTGATGTGGAACGTCAAATGACCGCACAGCACTACGTGACAGAGTTTAACAAGAGGCTTTATGAACAAAAGGTTCCAACACAGATCTTCTATATCCCATCCACAGTAGTACTGGTAAGATTAAAGAGAGCAAGGGTTTGCTTAAACAAGGCTGTAAGTATATACTAGGTTACATTTTGGGTAAAATCCAGTAAACTCAGTTACCGGACTATTTCATCTCCTTCATCTACTTAGATATGTAAGAACTATGACCTTTTCGACCCTGAATATATCATTTGGATCTTCCAGGTCACCCTGTTAATTCTGGTATCTGGTCGCACATGGTCAAGTTAGCATTTTTAATATCCTTTCTTTGGGTACTGTCTGTACGTTCAAAGAGAGAAGAAGGAACCCAAAGATGATATGTAGTACAAATTATCCCCTCAACCCGATGCATGAATTCCCTGTTTTACATCTGTTAGTCCCCGCCCCTGGCAACCAAGTAATTACCAAGTCATAGCTTAAATACGTTTAGGAAGGAAAAATAATTATTTCCTTTCCACTTTCAAATAATTCTAGTTGTTAGGAAGTTCTTAGATCTGTCTTCCTCTGATTTCTACCTATGAATTGCAGCTCCACCTTCTGGGGCCATTGAGACCAATCTGTTTTCACTAAGATATCTCTAAATATATAAAGGCAACCACCCATCTCCATCCTCTATTTGGATTAAGAATATCCTGCCTTCCCAAATATGTTGGATCCTTAGCTCATTCATACCTAAAGGACTTTTTTTTTTTTTTTACTTTGGCCAAAGACATTTTTGACGCATATTTTATTACTACCAATAATAGCTATCATCCATTTTTCACTTTCTTTATGTCAAACACTATGCCAGGCATTTAACTCATTAACTCTAACCTTTGAAACGACTCAGCAAAATAGATTATACACACAAATGCTTGAACTGATATTCCAGCCCAGCATTCCAGGGCATGATTTATCTACATGTCTTGATGAGCTAGCTCCCTAGGGTAGGTCACTTCATGGCCTCATTTTTATGTGAGCATTTTAATAAAAGAATAATAATAATTTTAAGTTCTACTATATGCCACATAAAATGTTAAGCGCTTTACATGCATTTTTCTCATCTAATTTTTTTAACAATGCTATAAGGTAGCTATTATTATAATATCTGCTTTACAAATGAGCAGACCAAAACCTCCAGAAGTAACAGAGCTCCTAAATGTCAAAGCCTAGGTTCAAAATGAGGTCTACCCGACCCCAAAGCCTGAGGCCTTCCTCGCCATTATGGTCTCCTGTTTCTATTTTTCAGATTTTGGAAGGCAAGACAATAAAGGGATGTATCAGTGTGGAGCCTTACATACTGGGAGAATTTGTAAAGTTATCAAATAACACGAAAGTGGTTAAAACAGAATACAAAGCCACAGAATACGGCTTGGCTTATGGCCATTTTTCCTACGAGTTTTCTAATCATAGAGATGTTGTAGTCGATTTACAAGGTATGTGAAATTGGGATTTATTTTTTTATTTTTAGTGTTATTCATATCTAAATGTGAGGTCTTATAACTAGCTCTTCTAGTCATTATTTAATAGACTTTTCAGTGCCTCGACTACTATTTGTAATTAAATTAATTGATTTTACTTTATGTAGCAAATGATGTCTGAAAAAAATGTCTAAAGCTTCTACAGGGGTCTATAGTATCACATAATAAGTGAGAAGATCTGCCTCACAATCTGTTGGGCTTAATTCTAGAGCAAATCTACAATGGCTTTTTTTAATTTCACTTAAGTGTATTTGAATGATGTAGGTTTTTTAATATTGCATGCTTTAATATGTGAAAGTCTTTCCACTCTTTCTTTTCTTCAGCCCTTTACCTTTATTACAAGTGTGATATTAGGTTTCATAATGGGGTCATTAAGGAATGGAAAGTTGTATGTACTCAAATCTGACCTTTTAAAACTTTTCTGCATTTATATTTTAATTTTATTTCAGTTCATCTAATATGTTGTTTACCAGAATTATTAGCCAATACTCTTCACTTCATTTAAATGATACATGAGGTTTATTATAACTGTTTTTAGTAATGATTCTAAGACCATCCCCCAAGATTTTCTCTATCCCCCTTCCATAGCATTTATCATCACTCTTTATCATATTATATATTTTTACTTACTTATATTGCTTATTAATCTGTCCCACTTCACCAGAATGTTAGCTCAATGAGTATAGTGATTTTTTACTCACTTGTTCATTGCTAAATCCCAAGTACTCAAAATAGTGTCTTGTATAGTGTGTATGCTCAATAAATATTTGTTAAATGAACAGATAAATTAATGGGTTAAGCACCAAAGCGACTTATGAATCGTGAAAGAAATATTCAATATATTGTGATCTTAGTAATTAAAGTAAGTGCATTTTATTGCTCTCTAATTCCTTGAAAATTGGCAGTCTAGGTATGTCATATTTGACAAATTTAATTACCCAATGTTCAGTTTCCCTTCTTAAACCAATAATTGGAATATGCAACACCAAATCCCTTAACAGAAACTTATTAAACATAAACCTCAGTATAACCGAGTTTTTAAAATATCTCTTTAAGTTAATACGTTTTATTTTTCTGAAATACACTACTGACTATCCTCTATAAAATAGAGGATATAATTCTCAGACATGTTTATTTCTCTTTTAGGTTGGGTGACTGGTAATGGAAAAGGGCTCATCTATCTGACAGATCCCCAGATTCACTCTGTTGATCAGAATGATGTCACTACCAATTTTGGAAAGAAAGGAATTTTTTACTTTTTTAATCACCAGCATGTGGAATGTAATGAAATATGCCATCGTCTTTCTCTGACAAGACCTTCAGTTGAGAAATAATTCATAGGCTCTCTGGCGTGGTAATGGAGTAGGTTTAGCGCTGCTTACCTGTGTGGGGTCCTGCTCTCCTTCCAGGCACACACAGTATGGCATAGCCCGGTTCCTTTGGGCTCAGGCAGGGCCATGGGACTAGTTCTAGCCAATAATTTGTGAGATGAATTGTTGAGTATCAATTTCAGGCCCATATTTAATTGCCAGTGCAAGATGCTGTGGAGCTCCTTTCCTCTGCCACAATTGGCAAGAATATGTCAGGAGATAGCTGCTTATCAGCATAAGTCCTGCAGAGAGGCCAGCCTGGAAAAGGCCCCCATGGACCCATCATGGACACAAAACGAGAAATAAACTTTTGTGGCTTAAGCCGTTGAGATTTTAGAGTTTTTTGTCACTCTCTATCAATGCTGACACTATGGGTGTTTTTCTTAGTGACTTAGGAGTTCTCTGTATGTATTAAAGAATTTAGGACATTGTGATATGAGTTCCCGTTTTTTCCTGTTTGTCTTCTGACATTTGGCTTTGTATGAAACCTTTTTTTTCCATGCAGAATTTACTTTATACAGTTGAATTCATTAATCTTTTATTTTACGGCTTCTAGTTTATATGTCATATGTAGATCCTCCCTACCATGGGTTTCTTTATTTTTAAAGTATGTTTCTAGTACCTTTACATTTGTGAAAGGTATGAGGGAAGAATGGTGCATTTTAACAGGCATGACAGTCCACTCCTTGCACCACACAGATCTGCTTCTTCACACAGGTGTGGGGAGCAGCTCATCGATGATCTTGTTAAAAGAAACTTAGAGAAGGGATATTGGTGAGGTATTCCCTTACTGAAGTTAGTCTTTGGGGATTCAACTGGTTTCCACCCTTTCTCTCCTCCATTAGTCAGTCTAAATTTCCCTCATTCTTAAGTATTACTTCAGCAAGTCTTAATAGCTTCTCCGGTGGTGTGACTCAGCCCTACGAACAGGAGGTAGATTCTGCATACTTGCTAGAGCTTTCTCAGTTTGGGGTTACTGCACAAGTCTGTCCACAACTGCAGCTGGAGCAAGTGAGAACCGTGTAGATCTCCTGCTGTGGGGGGTGGGGTGGACTGACACTGCAGCTTCGACCCCTCTGGATCAGGGTGAAGTCATGCTCTGCAGATGCTCTCGGCCAGTGGCTCAGCAAGGCCTGGAAACCAGGCTCAGAATACTTCCACGGGTGACTGTACACAACGTCTTCCCAGTGGTCTGATAAAAACCTTCTTAACACTCTGTTGCCGTCTGACACTCCTCCTGCCCAGTCCTCCTCTGCCCTCTCCTTTCACTGGTCCTACATATCCCTGTTCCCACCGCTTAGCCTTCAGAGTCATTTCTCCCAATAAATATCCTGTATGTCTAATCCCTTTCCAGCACCTGCTTCCTGAACAACTGAAACCAACACGTTTCTTATGAAAATGGGAGAAACTTCATCCTTTTAACAAAGAGGGAAAATCATACCATCTCCAAAGACACAAAAAAGGTCATTTAACAAAATGAAAATCAATTCATGCTAAAAAGCTCCGTGCAAACTAAGCATAAAAGAAAGCTTTGTAAATCTGATAAAGGGATTTTTAAAACTTTTTTATAAAAAAAAACAATATCATAATTAACAGTGAGGCACTTAACGTTTTCCATTTGAGAAAAGGAATAAGACAAATTTGCTCACTAACCAACCCCTATTCAACATTTGTGGAAAAAAATTAAAAATACGTATATTGGTGTCTGACCTGGTTTCTGGCACAGAACTCCTAAAAGCCTTGTAATTCCCTAAGAGATAAGAGCATCTTTTGTTCTAATATTTGGTCTCTGACTCCAGTCCTGACAGAGAGCTCCTAAATCCCTTGAAATCTCCTGAGTGATAAGAGAATCTTTTGTTTGAATGAGGCAGCTCTTAATGAGCTCCGAGATAGCTTCCGGATAAGGACCGGTCACCAGGAAGACCAAGCCATGGTTAGAAGTTTGGAACTTTCAGCCTCACCTCACACCCTCCTAGAAGGGGAGAGGGACCAGCAATTGAGTTAATGATTAATCATGTCGACATAATGGAGCCCCAGTAAAAATCCCTGAATTAC
The DNA here is from genome assembly GCF_009762305.2 of Zalophus californianus. NCBI lineage: Eukaryota > Metazoa > Chordata > Mammalia > Carnivora > Otariidae > Zalophus > Zalophus californianus. The sequence goes on from NC_045596.1 coordinate 92,547,126, forward strand.
CAGTTTTGGAGAGCTGCCAGGGTGCTGAATGACCTGGAGGTCCCGGGAGGGCAGGAAGCTCCGTGTCGGAGCCGCTCCCCCATAGCCTGCCTTATGCATCCCTCCCAGCTGAGGTTCATCTCTTTCTTTCATCGTATCCTCTTACAATAAATCAGTGAATAACTAAGTATTTCCCTGAGTTCCGTGAGCCATTTTAGCATAGTATCAAACCTAAGGAGGGGGTCACGAGAACCCCAATGTGCAGCCATTCAGTAAGAAGTACAGGCAATATCTGGGACTGCAATTAGCGTCTGAGGGGGGGGGGGGTCTTATGAGACTGAGCTCTTAGCCTGTGTTAGCTGTTGCTAATTCCAGGTAGAGTGTCTTAAACATGAATTGGAAGGTAGGACACCCAGCTGGTGTTAGAGAATTAGTTGGTGTGGGGAGAAAACCCTCACACCCGGTTTCAGAAGTATTGTGAATGTGGTGCTAGTGTATGTGAGTAAAGGAGAAATACGAAGAGGCTTTCCTCCCTCTAAAACATTATAGAAGAATTCCAGCTAATACACATAGAAGGAATGATAGAATTAGGAAATCACCCTATATCCCTTAATGAAATAATGGATCTGGTCAAAAATCATTGATAACTGCTAATACTATCAGGAGAAAATTGATGAGGAACTTTATAATGGAGGAATCAGACTGATGCTACTTATACCTCAATCAATTCTATCACCAAAAATGGGATAATAAATTAATGATAAAATACACTTTGGGGACAATTAGGGATTTTTAGTGTTTACTGAGTGTTAGATAAAATTAGTGAAGTATTATCTTAAAACAATACTAAAGCCAAAAAAAAAAAAAAGTGAAGGTGGAAGTGAGAAAAGCTGGGTTTCTTTCTTGATAATGTTGAAGCAGGGATAAGCGTACATGGGGATTCATTATATTAGTCTTTCTCCTTTTGTATATATTTTTTAAATGTACACAATTTTTTTTTAATTAGAAGGTCATAGAAAGGAAGAAATACCAAGGATTATCCAAAGAATGGGTAGATAGAGATGATGAAAACTATGATTTGTATCAAATAAGCTAATGAGGAAAGAATGTAAGAAGGAGTGGTCAACAATGTAAAGTCCCGCAGAAAAATCAAGAAGAAATAGAATATGTATTGGGTGAGGGCCTGAGGATAATGAGGAGAGATGGCTGACAGCAAAAACAAGCCACTGATTGACAGAGTGACCCTTTGGTTTTTGTAGAATAGAGATCAGCAAACCATGGCCCCTGGGTCAAATCCTGCCACCACCATTCCAAGTTTTATTGGAACACAGCCACGCTCTTTCAGTTACATATTATCCGTGGCTGATTTTGTGTTACAGTGACAGAGTTGAGCGGTTATGTTAGAGACTGTGTCCTACAAAGTCAAAGGTATTCACTATCTGGGGCTTTACAGGAAAGGTTTGTTAACCCTTGTGGTAGAAGATGAAATCAGAAATAAAGGTCAGGATGTTTACATTTACAAAGAAATATGAGTGCCTCTACCAACACAAAAGAAAAAGAGGTAACAACAATGAATGAAGAAATTGGAAATTGGAGGTGATAAAGGAGAAAGTTCATGAAAAGCATGTGTCGGAGCATCCTTTTCTTTGTGAAGTAAGAAGTCTAGGCTCTCTGTTGAATGAGATGAGGCTAGCAACATCAAGGCTTTGAGAGGAGGGAAGGTTATGAAACAATGAATATCTCTGTATCATAAAGAGGAGAAATAGTACTACTGAGGGGAATTCACAGAAAATTACATTTTAAAAATCTCTTTAAATTGTTATTTATTGGGGTGCCTGCGTGGCTCAGTCGTCAAGCGTCTGCCTTTGGCTCAGGTCATGATCCCGGAGTCCGGGATAGAGTCCCACATCGAGCTCCCTGCTCAGCAGGAAGCCTGCTTCTCCCTCTCCCACTCCCCCTGCTTGTGTTCCTTCTCTCACTATGTCTCTCTCTGTCAAATAAATAAATAAAATCTTTAAAAACATTGTTATTTATTTACACCAACACCAATATACCCAACATCTGGCTTAAGAAATTAAATGTAATACTAATGTTGAAGACTCCCATGGACCTTTCCCTAATCTTCACCTCCTTTTCTACCCAAGAAGCAATCACTAGCCAGAAAGCGTTGGTTATCATTCCCTTTAATGTTGTACACATTTACTTTTATTTAATGTTATTCATTTATATTTTGTATAAAAGCAACAATAAAAATCCAGTGTTAGGGGTTTTTTTTTATACTTTTAAGGTTTGTATAAATACAAAAAAGGCCAGAAGCATTTAAAATGAGCCAGATTGGCTTTATAGAAAATGAAAAATAACAGTCATTGATATTTAAAATGTAATAGAAAGGTTAAACAGCAAACTACGCATCATTGAAGAAAGAATTACTGAAATACAAGGTAAATGTGAAGAAATTAACCAAAATGCAGCAGAAAGATAAAGGGATGCAAAGTACAAAAGAAGGAATATGAGATTTGGAGGAAGGAAGGAGAGGTCTACCATCATCTAGTGGGGGTTCTAGAAGGAGAAAAAGAGAATGAGGGAGAGGAATCCTCTTAGTCAAGTGAAGAAAATGAATCAAGAAGGGCATGATCAATTGTGTCAAATGCTGCTTATAGATAAGAAGAGTAATGTGAATTAAATTGTTTACTAGTAACCTTGATGTGAGCAGATATAGTGGAGTATTGGGGGTGAAGGGCCAAATGGAACGATGCATTCATTTTTTATTGCTACATAACTAATTACCACAAATTTAGCAGCTTAAAACAACACACATTTATTACCTCACAGTTTCCATGGATGAGAAGTCTGGGCACAGCCTAACTGGTCTTCTGTTCAAAGTCTCCCAAGCCTGCAATCAGGCAGTTGGCCAGACTACATTCTTATCTGGTGGCTTGACAAGGGAAGAATGCACTTCTAAGTTTACCAGGTTGTTCCAAAACTCATCGCCTTATGGTTGTAGGACTGACATCCCCACTTTTGTGCAAAACGTTGTAAGCTGGAGGCCCATCTCAGCTCCTGGAGGCCACTGTAGCTTCCTGCCAAGTGACCCCCTCACAGGCCTTCTCATCCACTGAACTCCTTCCAGACCAGTGGAAGAGCATCTCCCTTCTTCCCAGGAAACAAAGAGTGAGTTTTATGCAACATAACTTAATAAAGAGTCTGTTGGATAGAAGCAACTCACACCTTCTACCTACAATCAAGGGGAGGGAATTACAAGCGTGTGATTCATCGGGGGTTACCTTAGGGTGCATCCACACAGAAGAGTTTAAGGGAGAAAGGAGGACAAGAAACGGAGGAAGAGCATATGGAATACTGTGTGAGTTTTGCTTCAACAGAGAACAAAGAAGTGGCGTGGTGGATATTGGGGGAAGTAGACTCAAGGGAGATACGGGATATTTTTTATATAGATGAGAGAAGTCACAGCGTACTGATGGCAGAGTTACAGAAGAGAATGAGGAAATGATGATACAGGGGAAAGAGAATGGAGAATTGTGGGTGCAGTGCCCTTGAGGAGGCAGGAGGGATGGAATCCAGCACGCAAATGGAAGGGATGGTATTAGACCAAAGCATGGATCATGTATCCGTGGTAACCGGTGAGATGGCAGAGTACTGGAGTGCAATATTGTGGGCACGAATAGGTATAGTAGGTAGTACTGTGTGGATATCCTGTCCTGCATCCTTCTAGTTCTTGAATTCAGTTCTTTCTCTGTTCCCATGACCAGAACATTAATTGAGGTCTGCCCGATCTCTCACTCCAATGCTGCCCCACAACCTCCTCTGAGACACTAGTGATCTCTCTTAAATACAAATCTTACCATGTCATTAACTTGCTTTAATTCCTACCATGAAACACAAATAAGGGGTAAAAAATAGAGAAAGGGTGTGAACAGAGGATTCACAAAAAGGAAATACTATTTTCACTCATCAAGTTGTGAATATGTTAAAAGGTAATACTCAATTCTGGAAAGGTTGGAAGAAATTCTGTTCTGACGATAAGAATGTGCATTACAGTAGTCTTTATGGAAAGGAATTTAACAATATATGGTGTCCATTCTTGGACCCACTAATTCTGTGAATCTCTAATGAGGAAATAATCAGAAATGTGAACAAGTACAAGTGCGTCTATCATAACTTTACTCATGGTAGTAAAAATATGAAATAATTTAAAGTTTCAAGAGTAGGGGAATAGTATTATATATTATAATTCGTCCACAACTGTTATTCCTCCATTGAAATTGTATGTATTCAAAAATATTTCATTATTATAATTTTTTAAAGATTTTATTTATCTATTTGCCAGAGAGCAAGCACAAGCAGGGGAAGCAGCTGGTAAAGGCAGAGGGAGAAGCAGGCTCCCCGCTGAGCAGGGAGCCCAAAGCAGGGCTCCATCCCAGGGTCCCAGGATCACGACCTGAGCTGAAGGCAGATGACCAACCCACTGAGCCACCTAGGAGCCCATATATAACTTTTAAAGTTAAAAAAAAGGCATTTAGAGTATTGATCCCAATATCAGTATGTATGTATATGCAAGTAGAAAAAATTATAATATATGGAAATGGTTATTGTATTTTTCCCTAGCTCGTGAATTTATGGTAGTGGACTTTATGTTCTTCTTTGTCATCTATATTTTCCAAATTTTTAGAAAAAGCATGTACCACTTATATCAAAAGATGTATTTAACATGAAATGTACATGGTTCTCTTTTTTAATAGAAAGTCCACATTATCAGTTGAGCATATAGGGCCCATCTCTCTCCTCAGCCCATCACACCTGTTGTCTTGTAATGACTCTCTAGAAACACTGAACTGCTAATGGTTTCAGTTTGAAGTCAACCTGCTTCCTCCCACCCCACTACAAGCTGCTTTGTCCCTTGATGACTGTTTTTGATGCTTTTCTAATGCCTGCAGGGACAGTCACCCCCTACCTCTTCTCATCCTTGAAGACTCACTCAACCAACACTTTCTAAAAAAATCCTTTATTCCCACTTTCTTTTTCTCCACAACCTAAATAAGTACCCCTCCACTGATGTCCCAAAATAATTGTACAGTTCTCACTGCAGAGTTACTGTGGAAGTTAATATACACTTGTGTCATATTATCTAATAATAGTTGAATTATAATTATCTATTATATTATTTTTTATTTTATTTATTTATTTGTTTATTTTTATTTTTATTATTATATTATTTCTCTGTTGCTGCTTGACAAATTAACCCAAACCTTGGAGGCTTTGAATAACAAAGGATTATTACAGAGGATTATAAAAGGCTATTAGCTTGAAGTTTCCACAGATCAGAAACTGGGGAGTGGCTTTGCAGGATAGTGCTGACTCAGAGTCTCCTTAAGTTTCCATCACAATATCAGCTAGGGCTGCAGTCATCTGAAGGTTTGACTGGGACTGGAGCGTCTGCCTCCAAGCTCTCTCATGTGACTGTTAGCAGGAGGGCATCTTCCTTGCTGGTTGTTGGCCAGAGGCCTCAGTTCCTCACCACGTGGGCCTATCCATAGCACAACATGGCAACTGGCTTCAACCAGAGTGAAAAATCCAAGGGGGAGAGAGAGAGAGAGAGAGACAGAAGTCTCAATGTCTTTTATATAATGTAACCTCAGAAGTGACACACCACCACTTCTATATACTATGGGTCACACCGATCACTGTGATATGATGTGGGAGGAGACCAAAAGGGCATGAATATCAGGGATCATTAGAGACTGGCTTGGAGGTCATTCTATTTCACCAGCCTAAACGTAGCCCTTTGTACCCTCAGCACTTGCTTATTTACTGTCTGCTTAACAGTTGGTGCTTAGTTCATTTTTGTTAAAATAATTGAATTAATAAGTAAATGCTAATTCTATGCATTTTAAATGCTCAGTAACTGCTTATTAGCTAACTACCTCTTGCTACATAAGGCAAGAGACAATAAGGATTATGTCTTAATTACAGAAGAATGTCTGAGCTCTCCAGACTTTAGGAAGCCATTCTATAACAAGGTAGGACATGGGCAGATAAGTGGATGGACAGAAGGATGGAAAGTTGGAAGGAAAGACAGACAAATAGAATATAATCAGTTCTACTTCTAATTTATAAAGAAAATTATTTTGCTTCCTTATGTTTAAACTTTTCTAATTTCTTCCCCCACTCCTATTCTTTAATGCTTATCTCTCACAGCAACGTGGTCACTGGGATTTCCAAGTAACTTCTAGAAAAACTCCATTATCATGTTTCTAAATTGAATAAATAATTTTTATTTTAATCTTTTGTGTGTAGTGTCAAATGACAATATATAAAAAGCTAGGTTTCAAGAGTTGGGTTCAACTTAAAGAGATTTAATTTTTCTCCCTTCAGACATCAGAAATAGTAGGCTTTTGTTACTGTCTTTTGGCACTGCTATTGTTTTGGAGATGATGTTTGTTCTGTGTAGTTTGGTTATACAGACGTCCTCTGCCTGGACTGTTACGTAGAAACTAGGTGTAAAGTGTAAGAAGCAAGAGTGAGAGAAAAAAAAATAAATCTCTTTATTATGGTGCATAAACCTTCAGTGTGAGGGAGCTTTGCAGCTGCGCAAGGAGAAAAATGCATTCAAAACGATAATGCCAGTGTGAATAATCCTTTCTCGAATGCTGCTTGCAGACTGCTCCAGCTTTGTCAGGTGAACTTGAACCGGGCCATCAGCTTTGCCCCCATTCCCATTGCACACTCTGTCTATCACCCCAGGGCATTCACCATCTTGACTGTTGTTTAAAGAGAACAAGCAATCCATCATTGAACCAGGGAGTCACTTTCTCATAGAAAAGTAAAATCAGCATGTGACACGACTCAGCCCTAGTGTTTTGCAGATTAAAATGATACATGGCGACTCACGTGTTACTAGGAAGATTAAGTCGGTTATCTTGTTCCGCTGCTCAGACAAAAGAATTCCCCTCAAGCAGTAAGGGGGAGCTTTACAGAAGCTGAAAAAGTTGGACCCCACTGTACGGTGGTAAAACAGAATTTAGCAAGAAGACAGAAAAAGAATGTTATTTACATCTCCACACCTTCCCCGCAGAAGACGGTACAAAGAAGAGCCCGTCCCGAAAGGGGGAGCTGTTAAATCTTTGTAGAAGCCTTTACAGTTTGAGATGCCAATTTTATGACCAGACACACGCGCGCACACACACACACACACACACACACACACACACAATTTATTGTCTGACTGCATCCTCAGTTGATTTAAATATAGTGAAATAAATGAGCAGCCGCTGGCCCCGGGGGCGTTCACTTCATAAGAGTAGGTTGCAAATCCTGCAGCTACAGTATCAAGTTATTAACACTGTTATTCCATTGTGTGATCTACACAGTAGTAAAATTTTAAATGAATCTCAGACAAAAATGAGCTCACAATGGACAGCCTGTAATTTACCAAGCCCAGGCAAATATGTATCATATAACAGAAAATGGTATTTTTTAAATAATTGAATCTGTAACTGTTATATTTGTTTTTACAAAGTAATTTTCAAAAGGGGGCAGACAAAAATAAGTATCAAAGTGTTTAATTTTAGAGTAAATAAGTGCATTAATTAAAATGAGTGCACGAAGAATCCATTTCTTTCTCATGAAATAGTTTTTAAAACTTAAAATAATTTTAAACCTTAATATGTGTTTTGCCATTTAGACCTTAACACTGTAAGTGACATGGATTAAAGGGAAAGAATTCTGTGTTTTCTTTCAGGTTCTGATGAATTTTAGGAAACAACGGTTGTTGCCAAATGCTGTCTTAAAATACAGACCATTTTTCTAATTGAAGGGATTTAGACTCAAAGAATGCCCTGTTCTGTTATTTCTAACTAAATTTTCAAACACTGCTCATCTACCACCAGCTATGTATATGTTATAGAAGGGCTCTGTAAGAAGAAACGACAGCCCCGGAAACATGTACATTTTCCCTGCCAAGGACAGACACCAGATTTAACCCTCTTTTCCTACACAAATCACCAGAAAGGAGAAGGACTGTTTAAACACTTTTGTTAGACATTTGACATGGTCTTTTCCAAATAACAGAAGGACCCACAGCGACTGGCTTTGAGGGGCCGTGTTCCCAATGTGCTTTCAATAGGGAACATTCTCTCTGGGCCGAGCACCTGGATCATGTGCAACGTTCCCTTGGGCGGGACAGCAGTCACTGAGCCACCTGCATCAGAGAGGATGGTAGATGAGGGACAGGAGCCTCTGGCCAGCTGTAGCCTTCCCCAGCCTGCAGGGCATGTTAGAGCAGGAGCCAGGCTAGGCCACACGAGCACCCGGGCATCCATCTGGGTGGCTGTCCTCATTGCCCCACCATAGACAACTTAGCAAGAACCTTCAATGGGTATAAATAAAGGGAAAGAGCAATGGAGCCCAGGAGCCTTTGAAACATGCTTGTGCAAAGACTCGAAGGCATAAACTGCTCGGACAAAGGCACTTTAAAATATCAGAGTCCTAGGACTTTCAGACGAGCACCAAGGACGACCTGGACTCAACAACCTACTTCAAAACAGACCTGAGCTCATCCCCCCCCACCCCCTTTTGTCTCTCCATCCCAGCAGCACAGCCCCAGCACTGAGCTGAGCAAGCACCCTCAACAGACAAGGATTCCTCCTAAGTGTCTGGAGACAGTGTGATTACATATAAAGGTGAATTAAACTTGCCATCTCTCAAACCCCACATTGCCAAGTACTAGCGTGTTTTTTTCGTGTGTGTGTGTGTGTGTGTGTGTGTGTTTTACACTCAACTCTTGGTTACCAGAAGGAGGGAAAAAAATGCAATCAAAAAGAAGACCGTTGCTTAAGATTTAGCTTATATAAGCCGATAACAATTTTGTTGTTGTTCAGTGGTTACACGGCAACTGATGACTGGGAGGTAGACAGCTCCCAAATGCCCTGAGTGTCAGGAGAATGCCAGACTTTGTCATCAGTAACCTAAAAATGCAGTTAAAATACAGATCAGGATGAATTAAGTGCTTGGTCATTTGGCATATGTCAACTATCTGACGCCTTGATGGCTTTTGAAAAAGTGCCCAAAATGCTGTGCTCAGAACATCTACCGACCAGAGTGCAGCTCGAGTGTTTTTTTAAAACATAAACTGAAAAAGGTACTTGAGAAACGTTAATGTTTTATAAACGTTGAAGCTCAGGCTATGAAGAAAAGAGTGTTTTCAGGAAGCATTTTATAGTTTGGTATAGCTGACCCGTGCAATTACTAGAAGAGAGAAGGGACCCTACTAAGAGGTTTGCATATTTATTTAGTGTTTTCCATTGGAAGGATTAATGATCTATTCCACTCCACCGCAAAATAACCCTACAGTGATTTTCTCTTTCAAACTCTAACAAAGTCATGTTTCTTATGAAAAGAGGTAAGCCTCGGAGAGGCACCTACGTCTAAATTCAAACGTGTGATCTTTAAGGAAATACGCTCACTTTTTTTGGAGAAAACTGTTTAAAAATCCAGACTGTGAATGGCTGCTTCTCAGTTGGAAAGGTCACTCTGAGTGCACTGTCCACAACATTAACTAGAAATGACCCTTGTCATCACTCTCAGCATGTGGGACAGAAGAAACAAATGAAAAGACACACCCAAAAGATGGTTTCTAGAATAGGCCACTCGGATAATAGATGAGATGCTGTACTCATGTGTCGAACGGGCCTCCTGAGGCATTGTTCCCACTGCGCATTGTAGTGTGCTGGGTGGCTTCGAGATGACAAGGCCACAGGGAACTGCAGAGTCTCAACTGGACCGCCATCCCAAAGTGATGGAAATGCTGTCTAACTTTCAAATCTCCCAGCTGAGAACACTCCTTTTAGTAACAGGCTTCAAGTTTTGGTTTTGCATTTTCCTGACAACGTATTCCTTTCTATGCACATTTTTTCGGGCAATAAATCAAGAAAAATGTTTTCATCAAATGATGTCCACACAGTTTTCTCCCCCTGCTAGGTAACTGTTGTCAGGAAAGACTTCACTAAGCAGAATGTGCTTTGTTCTTGCCACAGTACACAAAGAGTTAAGTTATAGAGCCAGCCGGTTGCTTGCCAGGGAGGCGAGAGAGGAAAAGAGCAGCCTGCTTTCTCTTTCTTTCCTACACCACCAAGCTACATACTCTACACTTCCATCCCCATCTCCTGCCTCCTCCCATCTGCCCCTTTCTATGACCAAAGAAGTTCAAATTAAAAAGCAAGGACTTCTGCGGCGCCTGGGTGGCTCAGTGGGTTAAGCGTCTGCCTTCTGCTCAGGTCATGATCCCAGGGTCCTGGGATCGAGCCCCACATCAGGCTCCCTGTTCAGCAGGGAGTCTGCTTCTCCCTCTCCCACTGCTATTTCCCCCACTTGTCTCTCTCTAGGGCTCTCTATCTCTCTGTCAAATAAATAAATAAAATCTTAAAAAAAAAAAAAAAGCAAAGAGTTCTGACACTGAAGTTATTCATGGGGCTACACCCATCATCTGGTCTTTCCTCTTCTGGACAATACTTAAACATCCACTAGGACTCAGTCCCTTCTGGTTCTGCCTGCAGTCAGTCTCATGAGGCCTCCCGGAAGGGCAGGGTGCAGTGAAATCGCGGGAACGGGCCCTAGCTCTGCTGTGTACCAGAGGAGTGGCACCTCTCTCTCAGAGCCTCCGAGTTCCCGTATGTAAAATAGGTATAAGAAGACACACCTAGGGATGCGGTTGTAAGGATTAGAGATAAGGCATGTGAAGGACTTAGCACAGTGGCCAGCACATTTTGGTGTTTAGTAAAGGATAGGGCTTTAGTATCATTATATCCACGCTCTTTTCCGTCCTGCAGAATTCATTTTCCCCAGCCCCACTCTCACCAACTTTGGCGGCCAAGACCACTTCCCTGTGTGTAACCTCAGAATCTCCCCCAGACATGGGAACAGTCCTGGTCCTAAGGACAAGTCATTTCTGATCAGGGTGGGGAGTGGAAAATGCAAATAACAGCACCAGTGACAATAGAATTAGAGTCTGTTCATGTATTTACTGATGCTCATTCATCATTATCACGTCATCTTGAAATACCATTGAAACCATATCAAATTGATGTTTTTTAAGTCAAAATAATCGGATACTGGCAAGTTCCTATGATTTCCACATAAATAATACCAAACATGATCCTCTCATTTTCTCTCCCTCCAACCTCTTCCCAGGCGGTCCTACATCCTCCAGCCTCACCTGATTGCAGTTCCCCAAATGCGACAGGCCCTCCCACAACTATGATTCCCAAGGCTCTTCCCTGTGCCTACAATATCTCCCCCTACCTCTCCTTGGAAATTCTTGTCAGTCACGACCCCGAGTGTGTCACTTCTTCAGGGAGCCCTTCTCTGGCCCTTTCCTCACACTCACACACACACTCCTGCGCACACACACACAGAGGCTCCATTACACCATCACAAACCTGTAAGGTGGGACCTCAGTTGCACAGTAACTTCTCGTCTATGAATCTGCCTCCCAGATTATGAGCATGTGAAAGCAGAGATGGTGAGTTCATTTCATCAGCCTCAAGGCCTAGCCTACCACTTGGTTGTTAATCAGGCCTTGTTGAATGAAAGAAGTAAATCACTAAAAATCACAAGATTAATGAGGAGTGTAGTTTTCCGGTTGGCCCATTGTGGCATAACTCTTGGTGTAATACAGTATTTAACACTGTGCCATGCACATAGTACGTGTTCCATAAATGTTTGTGAACTGAATGAATGATGGCAGGTGAAAAATCTCTTAATTAGATCCAGAGGGTCCTCTTTATTTGTACAATCCAAATAAGAAAGGCGTTCTCAGACACTGAAAAAGCTATGCGACATCTTTGTCTTACAAAAGACTCATCTGAATGATAAAGAGCATGGAAAATGGATTAGCTCTTGGGTGGACAGAGGTTTTTTTGTTTGTTTATTTGTTACTTGTTTTGGGGGGGTCTGCATGCAAAGGTAAAAATGCTTGAGTACTACATCATTTAAGGAGATTCAGTCCCCTCTTATTTTCCATGATTTTGATTTTAGCACTTATTTAATTAAGAAAATTAAACTATCTGTGGGATGCAAATTAAAATAATGGTTCCTTGTAGTGTATTAATGTTGATTTTTATTATTATTTTTATATCTGCTAATTAGATAACTCTGGAGAATTGATTACCATCTGTTCTTGGACCCTAGTGATAAGGCATAATTTTCCTTATGCATACTCTACTACTGTGTGGCCAAAATGTGTTAGTAATCTAATTTTTTAAGATGACCAATCGGGGAACTTCACTGGCTCAGTCAGTAAAACATGTGACTCTTGATCTCAGGGTCTTGAGTTCAAGCACCACATGGGGAATAGGAGATTACTTTAAAAAAAATGATCAATAAATATTGCTAATTCACATTATATGAATTTTATGATATGCTTTAGATAAAGCATGAACTATTTTAGAAATACAGAAGGTCTAATTTATTGGTCCTGGCTCAAAAACCCATCTGTTTTTAAGTGCATTGGGAAGGGTATTTTCAAGGTGCATGAATTAAAGAGTTTACTTCCTTCTTTAGCCAGAGCAGATAAGCATTATTGAGATTAAGGGCACATTATCAAACTATAACAGGCACTTAAACTTGATGTGCCAAAATGCTGCCATTGTTTCCTGGCTTTTTCCTGATTAATCTCAGGATCATTCTTCATTATCCCCACGCAAGAGTTAAAAGAAGACTAATAGCATCAAGCTCAAAGATTTTAAGATTAGAAAAAGCACGGGGCGCCTGGGTGGCTCAGTTGTTAAGCATTTGCCTTCGGCTCAGGTCATGATCCCAGGGTCCTGGAATGGAGCCCTGCATGGGGCTCCCTGCTCAGCGAGAAGCCTGCTTCTCCCTCTCCCTCTGCCTCTCTCCCAGCTCCTGCTCTCTCTCTCTCTGTATCTCTGTGTCTCAAATGAATAAATCAAATCTTTAAAAAAAAAGAGAGATTAGAAAAAGCACACGTGAATTACTACAACTGTGTCTGGCACAGAGTAAATATTCCATAAATGGTTGTTGTTGCTGTTGTTTTATCATCATTATTATTTATCCACCATATTTTCATTTTCTAAACCAAAGCAGAGGCACAGTTATGTACCTTAGTTTTGCTTTCCTCTTGAGCTAAGGCTATTCCTACAGGAATGGCAGTTGCTCTAATCCTTGTTTACTGATAGAATCTGTTTTCTGTGTAGTTACCTCCCCAGTCATCCAAGTGGTGTCTCATGGTACTTCCTCCATATTTTCTATGATTCAATCTCTGCTATAAGTCCATTCAAATCATGAATCTTACATCCTGAATATGAAAACATGTGTTTCCCAAAGCCTCTTCTTCTGGTAACATAGGGTCACAAAATCATTTATGATCAGGGTTGCAGCACTGCAAAGCCTCAGAGAGTTCCAGTCACCTGAAATCAACATGTATTAGTTTTCTATTGCTATGTAAAAAATTACCACAAATGTAGCATCTTAAAACAACACAATGTGCTATCTCACAGTTTTATGGGTCAGAAATCCAGAATGGTGTCCCTAGGATCTCTGCTCAGGATCTCACAAGGTTAAAATCAATGTGTCAGCTAGCTATGTTCTCATCTGGGGCTTAAGTCCCTCTTCCAGCCTCATTCCTATTACTGGCAGAATTCAGTTCCTTGCAGCTGTAAGAACTGCGGTCCCCATTTCCTTGTTGGCTGTTGGCTAGGGAATACTCCCAGCTACTTGGGGTCACTCTCCAGTCCTTGCACAGAGCCCTCTCCACCTTCAAAGCCAACAACAGTGCACTGAAATCCCTCTCATGCTTCAAATCTCTCTGACTTCTCCTGCTACCAGTTATAGAAAACTTTCTGCCTAAAATGGAGTCACCTGATTGAGCCAAGCTAACCTTGATAATCTTCAGATCTTAAGATCAACTGCCTTGGGATTTTACATCTGCAAAATCTCTTTACAGCAGTACCTAGATAAGTATTTGAATAACCAAGGTATGAGAATCTTGGGAGGCCATCTCTAAAATCCTGCCTACCACACAATGTGTGTTGGGTTCTCCCTGTTTTGAGATGCTGAGTTTCATGCATGTTTTCAGGTTTTTAATTGCAAGGAACAGGCACTTTTTACAGATAATTAATTTGGGTCCACGTGAGATGATAAGGGAAGTAGTTGCAAGTGGAAATCCAAGAGCTGGAGCAGACAAGGAACCCACAGCAGGTGCTAGTAAACTTTTGCTCTGGTGATTTTCCAGCAATATAACTTAGCCACTTCCCGTGACTGACTCCCTTCTGTCTTTCAAGTTTAAATTTTTAGAGTTTTCTTCTATTTAGGATGTAGAATATCAGAAGAGAGACATGGTTCCCACCTTAGCAGCCAAAAAAAGTTAGAAAATCTACAAACTGTTCTTGAGCCCATATGAGAGCTGAGGTTACATGGTAATCAAATAAATTAGATCCCAAAAAATTGCAAGCCCCTCCAAGGAGAGATAGGAAACACAAACTCTTTTAGCTTTGGCAAAACATAAAAGAAAGAGATGACCACTATGTAAGTCAGTAAGGAGAAATTAACTAAAAACTTAATGAAGTCTTAAAGGACAAGTATATCAGTTTGGAATAGCTGGGAGTCAAAGACACAAGGGGACTTTGCCTTAATTCACAAGTTCTTTTCCACGGGGGTCTCATGAGAAAAACTCAGGACAGAGTAGGCATGGAGGAGGTGATCAGTGGTACAGGCATATAGGAAAGTTGGGGCTGTCGCTGTGGCAAAAGCATAAAAACCCACCCAGCCACCTGGGTCATTCCATCAAAAAAAGCAAAAAAGCCTGAACCTACTGGAGGAAGGGGAAGACCTATTGATCTAGGGTCTAAATAAAAGCAAAGGCCCTACGCCCATAGGCAAAAGCAGGAAAACTCTTGGACTCAGGATCCTGCACTTATACAAGGATAGGTGTACTATTGCTGGGAATAGATAAGAAACTCTTTTCTATCCATGACCTACAAATCCAAATTCAGCAGGCAAATACTAATAAAGCCCTGTCCCTGAGAATCAGGCACAGAGAGTCTGCTGAAGACTGAAGCTACAGCAGAGAAATAAAGTTCCCCTGTGAACCTGGCACACAGTAATAAGAAATGGTAGCTTACAGCTGAAGGAAGATAAAGCGCATGGAAAGAGAAACAGGCATACAGGGAGCATAGAAAGCTGAGGATGGAGCAGGAGCAATAAGAAAAAAAAAAAAAACCACCACCACCCTCCACTAGCCCGGCCCATCCAACTCTAGACACATAGAACAGTAGCCACCACTGCAGAACTTAAAGCTTACGCTGCAGGGGTCCTTGAGTGGCTCAGTCGGTTAAGCATCTGATCATGATCCCGGGCTCATCAGGCTCCCTGCTCAGTGGGGAGTCTGCTCCTCCCCCCCTGCTCATGCTCTCTCTCTCTCTCACAAATAAGTAAATAAATAAATCTTTAAAAAAAAATAAAAATAAAGCTTACACCACAATGAAGAAAATGAGAGTAACAACAAAACCCAAACGCAGCTGAACTTCTGACTAAACTAACTCAACTTCTGACATGAGAGCCTTACAAAAGAGGCATGCCCATTTTCAGATTTAAATATTATTTAACTCAGCTTGTATTACTCTTCTACAAATGATGTCAAGACTTCATTGAAATGATATGAAATTTTGGAAAAGCAGAAAAAACCCACTGTTAACAATAAAGCAATCAACAGAACTAGTCATCAGAGATGACCCAAGTGTTGGAAGTATCAGTCAGAGATTTTTAAATCACCACGATTAATATTTAAAAAGATTTAATAACAAAGGTTGATAGCACATATGAGAACAGAGAGGGACTCTCAGCAGAGACATAGAAACTATTTTTTTCAAGTCAAATGGAAATTTTACACAAAGAAAAAGAGAAACACATTATCAGGGAAGAAGAATTCCCTAGGTGGGCTTATCAGCAGACTGAGCACAACTAAAAAAAAAAAGAATCAGTAAATTTGAAGATAGATCAGTATATATTATATAAACTGAAATGAAAAGAGTTAAAAAAGTTAAAAAAAAAAAGAGTAGGACTACCAAGTGCTGTGTAGAATATCAAAAGAACTAACATACATGTAATTGGATTTCCAGAAAAAGAAGTCATAAAGAATAGGGCAGAAGAAATATTGAAGAGGTAATTTCTGAGAACTTCTAAAATTAATAAAAAACAAAATTCTACAGATCTAAAAACCCAGGGAATCCCCCAAAATATAAATAACAAAAGAAGTCACACCTAAATACTATAGTCAAACTGCTGAAACCAAAAAATGAAGATAAAATCTTGAAAGCAGCCAATAGTGTGAGTTATGAAGGGGGTATAACATTATAACATATAGAAGAACAGAGATAAGAATTATAGAAGATTTCTTGTCAGAAACTATAAAAGTCAAAGACAATGGAGAAATATATTTGAAGTACTGATGGGAAAAACAGTTAAACAGAATTCCATACCCAGTGAAAAGCTCTTTTTTAAAAATGAAGACAAGAAGGGTACTTGGGTGGCTCAGTCGGTTGAACGTCTGACTTGGGCTCAGGTCATGATCTCAGGGTTCTGGGATCGATCCCCAGGTCTGACTCCCTGCTCAGAAGGGAGTCTGCTTGTCCCTTTCTCTCTGCACCTCCTTCCACTCATTCTCTCTCTCTCTGTCAAATAAATAAAATCTTTAAAAAATAAATAAATAAAAATAAAAATGAAGAGAGAGGCTTTCAAATAAACAATAGCAGAAGGATTTCATCACAAGCAAAACTGTGCTACAAGAAGGGTTAGAGGAATTTCCTCATGAAGAAGAAGTATGATATCAGACAGAAAGCTGAATCTATAAAAACTAGAGTGGCAGAAATGTTTACAATCAATTAATTAATTAAGGAGAAACAAATACAAATGTATATGTAAAGGATGATTTTCTTATTTTTCATCACTTAAAAAGATAATTGTGTAGAGGAAAAATTATAGCAATGTATTTCAATAACACAAAGGATAGGTAATAGTAAATATAACAAATAATTATTGTAAGTTTCTTATATTATACATGAAATGAAATGATATTATTTGAAGATAGACTGTGATAAGTTCATGGCAGATATTGTAAGCTCTAGAGTAAGCATTATGAAAAAGTCCAAATGGGAATATAGTTACTAGACAATAGCAAAGATAAAATGGAATCATAAAAAATAAATCAAAAATAAGACAGAAAAAGGAGAACAAATAGAAAACAACCAGAAAGATGGTAGATTTAAACCCAACCATATCAGTGAAAACATGGGGGTGGGAGGAATTTACCACCAAACACTAATCAAAAGAAAGCTGCAGTGGCTATAGTAATATTAAACAAAGTAGACTTGGGGCACCTGGGTAGCTCAGTCAGTTGGGCATCTGTCTTCAGCTCGGGTCATGGTCCCAGGGTCCTGGGTTCAAACCCCACATCTGGGTCCCTACTCAGCGGGGATCCTGCTTCTCCCTCTCTCGCTCCTCTTGTTTGTGCTCCCTTTCTCTCTCTCTGTCAAATAAATAAATGAAAATCTTTAAAAAAAAAAAAGCAGACTTAGCAAAAAAGATTATTAGAAGTAAAGAAGGATTTTGATTGGAATAGTATTGAGACTATAGATCAAATTGGGAATCTAATAAAGTGACTCCATTTTTAATGTTTTTTTAAAGATTTACTTATTTATTTGAGAGAGAGAGAGAGCTGGGGAAGGGGCAGAGGGAGATGGAAAGAGAAAGAAAGAATCTCCAGCAGACTCCCCACTGAGCATGGAGCCCGAAACAAGGGGCTTGATCCCATGACCCTTAGATCATGAACTGAGCCAAAATCAAGTAGCTTAACCGACTGAGCCACCCAGGTGCCCTTGCATTTTTGATGTTTGATTGTTGACAGCTTGGAAGCCCCACCACTCTTTCTTACCTTTCTGCCCCCCATCTGGACAAGGTGACCAGAAAGCCCAGGTGCTTTCTCCTTTGGCACCAGCAGAAAACTAAAAGTATGAAAATTCCAACATATGGAAAGGCTTCTTAACCAGCCCCACCCTCTAAATACCATAAAAACCTAAGCCCATTCTTTCAAGCCATTTTAGACAGGTTTGGAAGCCTGCCTTGTTCTCCCCAGAAAGTTTTATTACGCGAATGGTACTCTCTTCACACGCTTTTGGTGCACTTGCACCATCATCAGTCTCGACATCCAAATTTTGCAGCTGCAGACTGATCGCAATAGGGAAAATTAACTATTGTAACAACATAGAATCTTCTGTTCCATGAGTACCATACATCTCTCCATTTATTTAAGTCCTCTTTAATGTTCCCATAAATGTTTTCTAGTTTGCATTATGCACATCTCATCCATATTTTGCTATATTTATCCTTGAGTAGTTTTTATGCTATTTTTTATGTTATTGCACAAAGTATAATTTTTTTTCAAATTCCAACTGTTCTTTAATAGTTCAGAGAAGTATAATTGAAGTGCCATCAGCAAGACAGCAGAGTAAATGTTCTCTACCTTCATTCCTCCACAGTGCATCAATTTTGATGGTCACCCACAGACAAGAATCCATTCATGGGAGTCCAGGAGTCCAGGAGTCCAGGAAAGAAGTTGTCCACCATTGTAGCAGTAGAATCCAAGAATAGATGCATTGAAAAGGGTAAGAGGAACAGTATCACTTTACCTCCATCACTCTTCCTCCAGGCAGGATGGCTCAGTGCCAGGAGACACCTCTGCAGGCATGATTTCTCCATGATTGCAGGGAAAACTGAAAACATGTGACTGAGAGAGCAGCTTCCCTAGCCATGCAGTATGCTACCCAAGAGACCCACTTCTTTCTCACCGCACCCAGATTACTGAGGTGATCTGCAAGCCTAAGGGGTTGGAAGAACTT
The DNA here is from genome assembly GCF_009762305.2 of Zalophus californianus. Lineage (NCBI taxonomy): Eukaryota > Metazoa > Chordata > Mammalia > Carnivora > Otariidae > Zalophus > Zalophus californianus. The sequence continues at coordinate 92,566,028 of NC_045596.1, forward strand.
AAGAGTATAGCAGCCAGGGCTCTGAACTCATCAAAGAGATCCTACTAACTGCTTCCATAGTTCTTCTATCTACTAACCAATTCACAAACTCCATTAGGAAGGCCACTCACCAAAAACTGGGGATGTCTCAAATGCAGGGCCCCCAACTGCCCCACATCCATTCCTAATGTTCCCCCCGCATAACCGTACACTCCTTTCTCTCTGCATGGCCAGCTCCCATGTACAGTGAGAAGGAGACTTTGCAAATGACTAGCAAGCAAGCACAGAAAGCCAGACTAACTCCATGAGATTAAAAGAAGACTCATAAGCATTTCAGGACACTGCCCCAGGGAAAAACGGAAGACCCTCAGCACCCAGCTTGGTTTTGCAGGATTGAGAGAAAGCACACAATCTTAGTTATTTCCCCCAAGAAAAACAAAAAGTGTGGAGTGGGCACACCCACAGAGGAGGTCTGACACAGCCTCGGAATCCCTTGCTGGACTACCGCTTCTTCAAAAATGAAAACAGCAATGTAAGCCTTCAAGGAACATGAAAAATCAAGGAAATAAAACACAGTAATCTTCCAGCAACCGACCCCAAAGAAATGGAGATCTATGAATTGCCTGACAAAGAAGTCAAAATGATTGCTTTAGGAAGCTCAATGACTGTAACTCAGTGAGTACACATATAATGCTGTGAACTCAGTAAAACAATACATGAATAAAAGGAAAAGTTCAACAGAAATATAAACTATCTGAAAGAGAAATTAAAAAAGGAATCTCATTTACAATAGCATCCAAAAATGAAATACTTAGGAATAAATCTAACTAAGGAGGTAAAAAATCTGTACTTTGAAAGCCATAAGACACTGATGAAGAAATTGAAGGCTCAAATAAATGGGAAGATACCCTGTGTTCTTGGATTGGAAGAATTAGCATTGTTAAAATGTCTATACTACCCAAAGTAATCTATGGATTCTATGCAATCCCTATGAAAATTCCAATGCCATGTTTCATAGAAATACAAAAAAATCCTAAATTTTTTCTGGAACCACGAAATATCCCAAATACCCAAAGAAATCTTGAAAAGAAGAACAAAGCTGGAGGCATCACATTTCCTGATTTCAAACTATATTACATAACCATAGTAATCAAGGGTATTGTACCATTTTATGATTTTATGTCCGTACCATACAAACAAACACAGGGACCATAGAACAGAATAGAGAGTCCAAAAATAAATACAGTCAACTAATCTTTAACAGTGGTACCAAGCATACACTATGGAGGAAGGATAGTCTATTCAATAAATGGTTTTGGAAAAACTGGATATCCACACACATAAGCATGAAACTGGACCCCTATCTTATTCCACTCCCCAAAATTAACTTGAAATGGATTTTAAAAGCCTTAAATGTAAGGTTTGAAATGATAAAACTCCTAGAAAAAAAACATATGGGAAAAGTTCCTTGAAATTGGTCTTGACAATGATTTTTTTGGATAGGAAACCAAAAACACAGGAAACAAAAGCAAAAATAAACAAGTGGGCTACATCAAACTAAAAAGGAAAGGGGGAAAAAATCAACAAAATGAAAAAGTAACCTAGTGAATGGGAGAAAATATTTGCGAATCATATATCCAATAAAGGATTAGTATCCAAAATATATAAGGGACTCATACAACTCAATAGCAAAAAATAAGTAAATAAATAAAGAATAATACTATTTTTAAATGAGCAGAAGAACTGACTAGACATTTTTCCAAAGAAGATATACAAATGGCCAACAGGTATGTGAAAAGATGTTCAACATTAATACTCATCAGAGAAATGCAAATCAAACCAAAATATCATTTCATACCACTTAGGATGGCTAGAATCAAAAAGACAAGAGATATCAAGTGTTGGTGGGGATGTGAAGAAAAGGAAAAGCCTTGTACCCTGTTGGTAGAATTGTAAATTGGTGCAGCCATTTAGCCATTACAGAAGAAGTATGGAAGCTCCTCAAAAAAATTTAAAATGGAATTGCTATATGATCCAGCAATCCCACTTCCGAGTATATATCCAAAGGAGATGAAACTAATATCTTGAAGAGATACCTGCACTCCCATGTCCGTTGCAGCATTATTCACAGTAGGTAAGAAACGGAAATAACCTAATGTCCATCTACTGAGAAATGAATAAAGTAGATGTGAGACAGAAAATGAAATATTATTCAAGGAAATCCTGCCATTTGGGACAACATAAATGAAACTGGAAGGCATTACACTAAGTAAAATAAACCAGACAAACTCAAATGTTGTATGGTGATAACTTATATGTGGAATCTAAAAAAAAAGGTTAATTTCATAAAAACAGAGTGTAGAATGGTGAATGGTGGGTGCCAGGAGCTAAGGGGTAGGAGAAGTGGGGAAATGTTGATAAAAGGGACAAGTTATAAGATGAGTAGGTTCTGAAGATCTAATGTACAATATAGCGACTATTGTTAATAGTACGTACAATATGTATATTTGAAATTTGCTAAGAGTAAATCTTAAGTGTTCTCAGCACAAAAAGAGAAAAAGAGGCACCTGGCTGGTTCAGTCGGTGAAGCATGCAACTCTTGATCTTGGGGTGTGAGTTCAAGCCCCACACTGAGTGTACAGAGTACTAAATATATATATGCATATATATAATAAAAATAAATTTAAAAAGAAATATAATTGACTTCTGCAGAATGTGCTTATATCGTCTGATCTTACTCAATTCTCTTACTTCTAGTAGCTTTTTTGTAAATAGGTAATCATGTCACCAGTGAATAGTGGTATTTTACTTCTTCCTTTCTAATCGTTATGCCTTGAATTTCTGTTTCTGGCCGTTAGCACTGACTAGGAACTCCAGTATAATATTGAATAGAAGTGGTGAGAGTAAACATTTGTTTCCAATCTTAAAAGGAAAACATACAGCCTTTTATCATTATAATAACTGTTGGTTTTTTGTTGGGGTCCTTTACTGGGTTGCCAACATCATTTCTATTCCTAGTTTTCTGGGAACATTCCTGATGAATTAATGTTGAATTTTGTCAAATGCTTTTTCTTGTATCTATTATTAGTCATAGGAATTTCCTTTTCAGTTTCTTAATATGGTGAATTACATTGGTGAATACTCAAATGTTGAGCCAACTTTGCACTCTTGGGATAAACCCTATTTGATCCTGATGTGTTTTTTATATATATTATTAGGTTCAATTTACTAAAATTTTGTTAAGCTGTTTTGTGTCAATATCCATCAGGGGTATTTGTCATTTATTTTATTTACTTAATTATTTATTTAATAAACTAACTAACTAAATAAATATTTAATAAGCTAAGTTATAAAAACTAGTTATCTAATAAAATAAGTTTCTTTTATTATAATGTCTTTGGTTTTATTATCCAGGCATTCCTTGTCTCATAGAATGAGCTGAGAAGTATTCCAATCTCTTTTATGTTCTGGATATATTTGTGTAGATTTGGTGTTATTTCTTCCTTAAATGTTTGGAAGAACTTGTGAGTAAAAACTAACTGTGCCTGGAATTTTCTTTTGTTTTGTTTTTTGTTTGTTTTTTGTGGGAAAGTTGTAAGATGCACATTCAATTTCTTTAACAGATATGTACCTGACACCAAGAGGAAAGTAGCAATGTTTTGGTATGGTCCACCTGGTACAAAGTACCTCCACCATCAGCCTCTAAGGAAATAGAGATTATGTCTTTCTGGTTTTGTTTCAAAGATTTAAAAGAGTGAGGGTGTAACTGTTGTTTAGTGGGTACTGAATTTCTGTTTGGGATGATGAACAAGTTCTGGAAGTGGATAGTGGTGATTGTTGCACAATATTGTGAATGTATTTAACGCTGCTAGTTGTACTTGAAAGTGGTTAAAATGGTAGATTTTATGTTATGTATATTTTACCAAAATAAAAAAGTAATATGTGTTCAATGTTGAAAAATAGAAAATATCAAATAAACAAAAGTTATAAATTTTTAAACATTCATAATCCAAACAGATTACTATTAATATTTAAAGTTTGAATGTCTTTGTCTATGAAACAGAAGTGATAATAGTGCCTACATCAAAGGGTTATTGTGAGGTTTTTTACACAATAATCCATGTAAAAGACTTAGCAATAGCCTTCACATGGGGTAAGCCCAGATGAAATGTAGCTGTTATTTTACCTACTATGTGATAATTTTACACACATTATTATAATCTGCTCCTTTAAATCTAATGATATATTGGGAGGATACTTCAATGTGAATAAAAAGACACATACTGTCTTATTGTTGTGCACTCCTCCTCTGTAAGAAAATTAATGTCGGTGCGTCGTTTAGCTACAAGGCTCTGATTTACTATAGCAACGTGTAAACCAGAGAAAAACTGGAAATAGTCTAAGTATCCTGTGATAGGAAATATAGTTTGCAGGTGTCAAACCAAGAGTTCAGAAAAGCTAAAAACTTATTCAGAATTATACAGAGATGGGGCACCTGGGTGGTTCAGTCGGTTAAGCGTCTGCCTTTGGCTCAGGTCGTGATGCCAGAGTCCTGGGATCAAGCCCCGCATCGGGCTCCCTGCTCCGCGGGAAGCCTGCTTCTCCCTCTCCCACTCCCCCTGCTCGTGTTCCCTCTCTCGCTGTGTCTCTCTCTGTCAAATACATAAAATCTTTTTAAAAAATTACACAGAAAGCTCAAACCCAAATCCAACCCTTTCATTACAAGTGCTGTGCTTTTTCTCTCAATATACTCCTTTTGGTTATCAAACCATTAACCAGTAGTATAGTAAAGGCAAGAGGGTCTTTTGTTAGACACTGAATTTTTTGAGAGAACTTTTTTCAGCTTGTAGGAATTCTCACACTCCCCTCTACCCGTTGTTCCAGCAAAAGGCCATTGTTAGAACCTTCTTCCAACATATGCACCTGCCTTATTCTCAAATCATTAACTGATCAGGAGTCTTATGCCCACCAGGTATTTTGAATATGTGGTCACCTTATCCTGAGAGACCTATTGTCAAATTACCCTTCATAGGCCTAAAGTCCCCTTAATACTCAAAATATATTTAATGACTTTTTCCCTTTTTTCATAAAAAAATAAAATAACAGGGGCACCTGGGTGGCTCAGTCTGTTAAGCGACCGACTCTTGATTTTGGCTCAGGTCATGATCTCAGGGTCATGAGATAGAGCTCTGCGTGGGGCTCCACGCTCAGCGGGGAGTCTGCTGAGATTCTCTTGCTCCCTCTCCCTCTCCCCCTCCCCCACTCATGTGGATGTGTTCTCTCTCTCTCTCTCAAATAAATAAATAAATCTTTAAAAAAGAAATAGGGGTGCCTGTGTGGCTCAGTCGTTAAGCATCTGCCTTAGGCTCAGGTCATGATCCCAGGTCCTGGGATCGAGCCCCGCATCAGGCTCCCTGCTCAGCGGGAAGCCTGCTTCTCCCTCTGCCGCTCCCCCTGTTTGTGTTCCCTCTCTTTTTCTCAAATAAATAAATAAAATCTTTTTAAAAATGAAATAACGCATTATAAACTATTTTCAGGCAAGTCCCACCATGATCACTGTGCATCTTCCTCAGAAAGAAAAAAAACTTTACAACACAGCAACAAATAGAATGGAATGTTTGTCAAGTTCCTTTGGGTAATTTTTCTCCAAAAATTCGTACCAGCTTACTATTTAATGTTGCTACCAAAGAAGAACCAAGAGTCACCTTGACTCAAATAGGGAAATGAAGTTAGGATTGGATGTTTCTGTTGCCAGTCTTATTTACCTGAGCAGAAGCTTTAAGATGACTTTAAGGTGACTTCGAAACAGATGCCAGGTTAAGGGCAAACCCTACTGGAGAGTCTAGATTTGCTTAGATAGAGAAGAAAGAAAGAAATTTCCCAAGGAAGGGGCAGAAACTGATTGGACTAATCTGAATGTTGACAAGCAGGAAATAAAGGGACAGCAAGATTACCCTGCGGACGGTCTCCAGGGCTCTTGGTGTCCTGAAATTGCTGCCCCTTTATTTATTGTTCAAGCAAAGTAAAGCCTGGTTTAAAGAAAGAAGTCATACCCCAAACTGGCAAGTACCAAATATACAACTTGACACAACTTTAGGAAGCCTGTCTTGACCATATTTCATGTGTTAATTGGTTACTTTTAATTACCTGGGTGATACAAACTTAGAAAATTGCGTATCTTATTGTATATAGTACAAAGGAAAAGGGCATCCTTATTCCACCAATCCAATCCCATTCCCCAGTGGCTACTATTATTATTTGGTGTATATTGTTTCATATGATTTTCCATGTTCATAAGAGGAAGTGGGTATAGATAAAAATAAGTTGATATTTTTATTTAGATTGGATGATTCCATGCCTGCATTGAGCAAGACATTACAGTGGCAAAATCCGCAAAGTTAATTCCACAGCACTTGAGAAAGAACTTGACACTCGAGTCACCCGTTCTGCTGTCCCCAACACATTGGACAGTGCCAGCACTTTCCCCACCCCGCACCCCACCCCTCTCGCTCAGCTGGGAAGGAAAGGCAAAGAACTTGAGTTCTCACAGTTGCCCCTCAAAGTGGAGTTCCTGGAGTTCAGTGCCAAGGGTATGAAGAGGGGACGCTGGCCCCACCAACATCCAGGACCTGGAGAAACGGCTGGCTAAAATCACCTGAGGGGCAGATCCAGAGCACAGGACGTGAGTGTGTATGTGTGTGGCTGACAGTCTTGCAAAAGGGTGTGGTAGCCTGGAGTTGATAAAGAAGTGGTACAGAATATAATTAGAAACATTTTCTTGTTCTGCAAAGACATTACTGTTGAAAGTAACTTGGAATTTTTTTTTAAGTTTAGTTCTCTCTCATTGCTTTCTAGTCACCTACTCTACTTGTGTGTCTTCCCTTTGCTAAGGTGTTTGTTGTGTCCCTTTTGCGTATGCTTGATGTAGGGTCAAGGTCTTTGTGACCATAGCAAGTGGATCCATAGAGAGGATATTATCGTGAGAGTATGGTTATCATCTGAAAAGTTTCTTATCCTCTACTTCGGTGCTTTGGTCTCTTTTCCTGAAAGAAACCTGTCTGTGTATGGAACCAGTTGATTTCCAGTTGCCCTTGACATTCATGGGCAGTACATCATCGAGTCCTTTGTGAATTCTCAGATGTGTGGTGATAGTTACAGTGTGGTCTCCTGACATGTGAAGACAGGTAGAAAATAGCAAGTCTGTCTTAACAGTGGGTCTATTCTTCATCAGCTCGGTGACTTGTCCACACTCCAGGGTCATAGCACTTAGGTTTCAAAAACATGTCTTGAACCCCTGGACTCGTTCCCAGATGATAGAACTTTAAATGCTAAATCCTCAAATGCCAAGCGTCTAGTTGTGTTCTAGTGGTTTCCCTTAATTGGGGAGTATAAGGAGACTTAGAAACTGTTCCATCTTTCTGGATGGCCAAGGGCTCCTGAGCTATATTAATGTGCCATTTGACCAGCCCCAATTTTGTACTCTTAGCTGGAAGGCTGTGGAACACATGTGAATAAAAAAAAAAGTTATCCATTAAAAAAAAAGATTGGATTATTCCATACATAATATTATACAACTTGATATTTTCATCTACTAAAATATTATGGCCAATTTACCTCTTCCCAGTTTTGCCTAAGGCAGACTTTCCCAGGAATAATGTAAATAGGAAGCATGACTATGGTTAATTCAAGCCTTTTGCCAAAGAACCCTCCCAAATTATATACACGTAGCTTAACCAAAGCCATTTGGAAATAATCCTTCATATTTGTCTTTATTGTCTTACTCCACGGTTCCAGAATGCCCATCCCAGACTGGTGCCAAATTGGTTGCATCAGAATCATTTTAGTTTGGGGGGGCATGTAGGTGACTCAGTCTGTTGGGTGTCTACCTTCCACTCGGGTCATGATCCCAGGGTCCTGAGAATGAGCCCCACATTGGGCTCCCTGTTCAGCAGAGGAGTCTGCTTCTCCCCCTCTCTCTGCCCCTGCTCGTTCTCTCGCTCTCTCAAATAAATAAAACCTTAAAAAAAATCAGTTTTTAGGGCGCCTGGGTGGCTCAGTTGGTTAAGCGACTGCCTTCGGCTCAGGTCATGATCCTGGAGTCCCGGGATCAAGTCCTGCATCGGGCTCCCTGCTCAGCAGGGAGTCTGCTTCTCCCTCTGACCCTCCCCCCTCTCATGTACTCTCTCTCTCTCTCACTCATTTTCGTTCTCTCAAGTAAATAAATAAATCTTTTAAAAAAATCAGTGTTGAGGCGCCTGGGTGGCTCAGTCATTAAGTGTCTGCCTTCGGCTCGGGTCATGATCCCGGGGTCCTGGGATCAAGCCCCGCATCGGGCTCCCTGCTCTGTGAGGAGTCTGCTTCTCCCTCTCCCACTCCCCCTGCTTGTGTTCCTGCTCTCGCTGTGTCTCTCTCTGTCAAATAAATAAATAAAATCTTTAAAAATAAATAAATAAATAAATAAAATTTAAAAAATCAGTGTTTAAAAAAACAGATTCTAGGCTTTAGCTTCAAAATGTATCGTCCCATAAGTCCGGGAAAAGGTCTGGGAATCCATACGCTATCACACGAGTGAGTCTGGTGATCTGCCAAGTTTGCAGACAATGAAACCATCTGTGTTTCCTGGAGACCACAATGCCGATATCAGTAGTGGAAGATGAGCTTGTGATCACCCCAGCAAGTCAGTTCACTTAGCAATATTCCATTCTTTTATGATGGTGTATAGTGTTCCAGCTCATGAATGCGCCATGCCTTATTTAACTTATTGCCTACTAATGAATATTTAAACTGACTCCAAGCTTTATATTTTATAAGCAATAAACATCCGTGTGTGTAAAGAGAGACAATGGGAGACTTTCTGTAGGATAACTTCCTAAAAATGGAATTTCTGGCTCTAAGAGTATACTGCTTTTTGATTTTTGAAACAACACCTCCAAAACCACATTACATAGAACCCTGTCTTATTCCATGATATATTATCAAAGGATGAAGTATTTTATTTCACCTCTCCAAAGAATTATATTAATTACAGTTATTAGCTATAAATAACCTCACTCTAAAGTCAGTGGCTGTGGGGTACCTGGATGACTCAATTTGTTAAGTATCTGACTCTTGATCTTGGCTCAGGTCTCTATCTCAGGGTCATGAGTTCAAGCCCCATGCTGGGCGTGGAGCCTACTTAAAAAAAGAAAAAATAAAGTCAGTGGCAGTTACAATTATTCTAAGTTTTTACTAATATGGATTTTTCCTTGATATTTCAATAGAACTCATGTTGTTTTTGAAATAATTAAAATTCTAAAGCCTGTATAATTTTTATACTTAAAATATCATGTACATTAAGGTACTCATCTATTTCAAGGAAATAAGGGAATAGCAACCATTTATTAAGACTTACTATGCACCAAACAAATGACATGTATTAGCTTATTTTACTCAATTAGAAATAGGGAACTAAGGGGCACCTGGGTGGCCCAAGTGGTTAAGTGTCCAACTCTTGATTTTGGCTCAGGTCAGGATCTCAGGGTCCTGGGATTGAACCCTATGTCGAGCCCCCATGCTCAGCGGAGAGTCTGCTTGAGGATTCTCTCTCTCTCCCCATCTCCCACTGCCCCTCCCCCTGCTCACTCACTCTCTCTCTCTTTCTCTCTCTCTCTCAGATAAATAAATCTTCAAAAAGAAATAGGGAACTAAGGTCGAAATTAAGGTGCTTAAGGTCACAGAGATAGGGGCGCCTGGGTGGCTCAGTCGTTGAGCCTCTGCCTTTGGGTAGGTAGGGTCATGATCCTGGGGTCCTGGGATGGAGCTCTGCATCAGGCTTCCTGCTCCGCAGGAGGCCTGCTTCTCCCTCCCCCGTTCCCCCTGCTTGTGTTCCCTCTCTCACTGTGTCTCTCTCTGTCAAATAAATATATAAAATATATTAAAAAAAAAAAAAGACCACACAGATAATAAGGATGCCTGGGTGGCTCAGTCAGTTAAGCATCTGCCTTTGTCTCAAGTCATGATCCCGGGGTCCTGGGATCGAGTCCCTCCATCGGGCTCCTGGTTCAGTGGGGAGCCTGCTTCTCCCTCTGTCTGCCTCTCTCTCTGACAGATAAATAAATAAAATCTTAAAAAAAAAGACCACACAGATAATAAATATTAGAAATGGGATTTAAACTCAAGCGGATTGATTCCAAACCAAGCATGTAATACTCAGAGTATTCAAATTTAATTTTATTTTATTGTGATAGCAATGTGAATGGACAGGCTCAAGTATATTACAATGCATGTAGAAAGGCATTACTATTGCCTCTTAATTTATTCAAACAATTGTGTTTATATAGAATATATTCTGAACAGGCACCTGGATGTCTCAGTCTGTTGAGCACCCAACTCTTGGTTTCAGCTCAGGTGGTGATCTCAGGGTGGTGAGATCAAGCCCCAAGTCAGGCTCCACACTCAGCAGGAGTCAGCTTGAAGATTCTCTCCCTCTGACCCTCCCCCTGCTCTCTCTCTCTAAAATAATAAATAAATTTTTCTTTTAAAAAAAAGAATATATTCTGACCCTCTAACTCACACCTCATCCACTACTTCATGGTATTGTTGCAAGTATGCTTTTCTCAGCTCTGGAAGATTCTAGGTGCAGCTTGAAAAGATGAACTATTGTATAAGGAAGAAAAATTATTGTTTAGGCAGATCCATTTATGACCACATCTATGACAGAGGTTGGGGGAAAGGTTAACATTTGAGAAAAACTACTTTCTTCTTATCAAAGAAAAAAAAAGGGACACTGAGATGTATCTTCATTGAGTATGCGTATAAATAGGAATTTAGAACTGAATGTTCTTGGTCTATAAAAAATTACTTCATCAACATTAACACAACAAATATGCATTGAGCTCCTTCTGTATGGGAGGCAGTGTTACAGGTGATGGAGATAGCACTGGACAAAGTACATGCTCACATGTGCGCGCGCGTGCACACACACACGTCCTCCTGGAGCTTGCATTCTAATGAAGGAAGACAATGTAAGCAAAACACAAAATATGTTACTTGGTGGTAAGTGGAATAAAAAATAGTGATGGGTAAGTTGGTACTGGGGAACACTAGCTCATAGGAGTGAAGTAAAAATCCCAACTGCCATGCTTGGGGCTGTCTACTTCAGATTTCACTACGTCTCGTCTGTTCTGCAACTCTCTGCTCTGAGGCCCGCCTCTTCCCTCTTCAGCAAACCAGACCATCATGTTAATAAGAGTTGATTTGTAAATAGCGTCTCCCTCACCCCATCTCTACCCCCCTTTGGCCAGACTCCTACTTTTCTGCTCAATGGCACAGATGCGGCTTTGAGCTGACTGGGACCAGGCAGCTATTAGCAGCAAATCCAGTGAGGGAAATTAATGAAGGGGACAACTAATAAAAGACAGCTCAGGACAGCCAGACTAACTTGCTCGGAGCAGTAATTAACTTTTTTTTCTTTTTCTCCCCCCCCCCCTTCTTTTTTCTTAGCTCATGAAGGTAAATATGCCATCAGCACTGGTCCAACTCTTCTTTATTAAAATGGCGAGAGCAGAGCTATTCATGGGGACCTGAGACTTAATCTGTTTTCCCCGCAAGAAGAATAATTTTAAATTACTTGTGGGATGTGTTTATAGATCCATGATGTCCAAATCAAGAGACGCCTTTAAAGATGAGAAATAAAGGAGGCAGATGAAGGAATATGAGTCTCTGAATAAAAGAGATAGTCGTCCTCTGCCTGGAAGCAGCTTAAAAGACAGAAATCTTTTTGAAAGCTTTGCTTTTCTTCCCCACCTAAAATGATTAGCTTCTGTTCAGTACAAGTGCTGAAAAATAAGATCGGATTCAAGGTGCGTGGCAAGTGTTACTCGGTGTTAAATACCAACCTACCTTGAGGGACTTTGCAATTGTCTTCCTCAAGCCTCCAGTTTCCATTTTTAAAAGACACGTTTATTAAAGGCAACTTAAAATTTGGTTCCTCCATCTATATTTGGAAATCGATATGGCTCTTTTTGAAAGTAAATCTTTCTAAAAACATATCAAGATAAAACTGCTAGTGTTTGCCCAAAGTCTTTCTAAAAGCAAATCTATTGTATCTTACATGATCTTTGAAAATTGGAGTGAGAAGAGACTTTGGACATACTTCGTCTTACCGTAGACAAATCAGGCTAAGGGACTTACTCACGGTCACATAGCCACTCAGTAACAGAAAGAACTCTCAACAGGAATTCAACCTTTTGACTCAGTCCAGTGCTCTGGCTTCTCCAAAATGGAAAAGCCTCGTCATATATACTCTAAGTTAATAAGTTAATTATAGTACTTCAGTTAACATGTTGTTTAACCATGTGTCCCCTTATAGGTTTGGGTACAACAGAATCAAATGACATTATCACAGTGAGTTTTACCCATAGTGTCCCAGGAATCAATCTACTCTTCAAAGGAACCTCCAGAATCTATCAAACCACCTCAATCACATTCTAAAGAATGAGACAAAAACATAATCACCTTCAGGACTCTCTCAAGAATAGGTGGCTTCATTGAAAAAGGGCAGGTACCCTGATAATGGATGCCCTCCTGCAAAATTTCCCTCAATCAGCCAACACTAACCAAAGGAGAGTACAGCTCCATATCATTAATTATTTCCCACAACATAGCAGAAAGGGCAAGTGTGGTAAATGATAGAACTTTATACAATGTTCGCTTTTACATCAGGAGTGTGGAGAAATAAAATTAAAGTTTATTAAAATGAGATAGAGAAAAGTGGGGTCAGGGACAACACGTGCTTTAAAAATGAAAACAGCATGGGGCACCTGGGTGGCTCAGTCATTAAACATCTGCCTTCGGCTCAGGTCATGGTCCAGGGTCCTGGGATCGAGTCTCACATCAGGCTCCCTGCTCAGCGGGAAGCCTGCTTCTCCCTCTCCCACTCCTCCTGCTTGTGTTCCCTTTCTTGCTGTGTCTCTCTCTGTCAAATAAATAAAATCTTTAAAAAAATAAATAAATAAATAAAGATAAAAATGAAAACAGCTTTTATTGTATCAGGTATGTCGGGTAGTCAAATTCATAGAAACAGAAAGAATAGTAGTTGCCAGGGTAGAGAGAATGGGAAGTTATTATTTGATGGATACAGAGTTTCAGTTTTGCAAGATGAGAAGTTCTGGAGAGTACTTGTACAACCATGTGAATATACTTAAAGCTGTTAGACTGTACACTTACAAAATGGTTAAGGTGATTTTAAAAATCCCTTTTGGGATGGCTATAGATTCCAAGACATGAAGACTTTTGTGCATGGCCAAAAGTAAAACTTAAAAAGGCTTTTCTAAGAGAATCTTCAGGGGCGACTGGGTGGGTCAGTCTGTTAAGCATCTGCCTTCAGCTCGGGTCACGATCTCAGGATCCTGGGATCAAGCTCCACGTTGGGCTCCCTGCTCAACAGGAAACCTGTTTCTCCCTCTGCAGCTCCCCCTGCTTGTACTCTCTCTCTCTCTCAAATAAACAAATAAAATCTTTAAAATAAAAAAAAAAGAGAATCTTCAAACTTTTCAGAGATGAGCCACCAAATTTTAGTCAATTATAAAGCATTTTTTTTGTTACAAATAAGTTGTATAGTCCTGAAATAAATATATACCCATTTTCATCAGAGTAGGCTGTTATAATGCAATAATAACCCCCCAAATCCTAGTGGCATTTATTTATTTATTTTTATTTCTATTTATTTGAGAGAGGGAGCGCGGCGTGCGGAGGCAGGGGAGGCAGAGGGAGAGAGAGATTCTGAAGCAGGCTCAGAATCAGCCCTGAGCTGAAATCAAAACTCAGACACCGAACTGAGCCACCCTCTCCTAGTGGCTTTTAACTCCCAAGTTTTTCATCCCTCACTCCACATCCACTGTGAGTTTAGGTGACTCATGAGGACCCACTGCTTTTTATATGGTGGCTCAAAAGCTCAAACAGCTTCAATATTTTTCCTCACCATCTCAAAAGAAGAGGAAGATAGAGATGGCAGAGGGGCTCCACCCAGTCGTAAAGGGCCTGAGCATGCCCAGTAGGGTTAAGAACATCAGATATTGGTGGAGACTAGGCACATCCTCCACAATGTCCAGCAGCAGGGTTCTGTCAGATGGTATGAAATGAAATGACAGGCTTTAAATAAGAGTTGCAGAGCAGTGTGAAGGTAGTACGAAGGCAACTATGTTTCCGGCAACAGGCAGGAATAGTGGCTAGTGAATATGGGAGGCACCGCCAGGGCAAGAAATAGTTTTCCTCAAACAATGATACATTGCTGAAAGGCATGGCTGTGAATGTTACAGATTCTGTGAGATGCAGTGAGGATACTCTGCGGTATAATTCATAGTTGCCTTGTTTAATGTTGCTTTGAGACTCCTAATCCCTTCAAACATACTATCAGAATTTCAAAAATTAAAAAAAAATCTAAAATTCGAAACTGTATCATGAATACCAAAAAGTTGAGAAGCCTAATGTTTATGAACACTCTCCTTCTAGTCCCTTACCAAAGGTCTTATAATATCACTTAATTTGCTGGGGCAGAAAAAGGGAGCCTTTGAAGAAAATTGAAGTTTGGTCTCTTTTAGGTGGAAAGATACAGAAGCAGCACTTCCCTAGGGAGCTGTAACCAGTAGTAGTTGCCACCCTAGAGATTTGCTCCAGCCTGCTTTGTCGTGTCTTATCATCATTATCATCTTACATGTGTTGTTATGGGAAGCATCAGTGTCCAAGAAATTCAGAGCAAAGCAATGTGAAGGTGTGGAGGGCGCCACTGGCCAGGGCCTTCATCAGGTCAGCTTCATCTGCTGTAGTTCAGAACCCTTAGGCTTTGAAAAAGCTCTGGGAAGTCTAGAAATCTCTCTCCAGTATAGGAGAGCAGAGTAGTCTAAGATTCTAGAACAGTTTTACTCAAGTAGAACTGAAACCCTTTTAAAATTATTTGATCACAAAAAAGAAAATTCACTTTTCACTGAACTCTTTCTCAACTTCCCAGACTGAAGATGTTGTCAGATGGACTCTTTAGGTCTCCTGAAAAGAATAAGAGCTTCTGTTGCAAATGCCAACAAGAGCTCAGGAAAGGCTTGCCTGGGCACATACCCAATGACAGTCATTGGATATAGTGAATCATTTTCTTCCAATTCAAGAGAAACACTGGATTTGAACTCAGGACTTCAAGATGCTTTACTGCTCCACCAGCAAAATCATGTTTTCCTTCTTGTCTATTTCCAAGTTTCTGCCATGGCAATTTGAGAGTTAAAGAAAATAAAATTATTTCGGGGTTTGATTAAAAAAATTTTTTTGATCATATTCTAGGCACTGTGATATGAAAAGAAGTATGAATGCATTAATACCATACTTCTCTAAAGTTATGGCTAGACTTTCCTCCAGACAGTTTCAAAGGTATGTTCAAGGTTTTAACACCATTGGATTACTTTTCCGAAATTATCTGGAAAGTAAGGCAAGAAAAAAATTAATCATATTCTCACATTTGATCAGTTTTCTTATATTTGCATGTGGTGTTTCAGTAGATATAAAAGGTTGAAAAACACAAAATCAAACTCAAGTTACACCCAGAATCCCTCATTTTTAATTATTCAGTCCATATCAAGATTTATGTATTACAGAAAGAAAGCAACAGCAAGACTGGGGGGTTACTCTTTTGTCGCAAGGGCACTGGTTTGGTTTCTTTCTGCTATTCTTAGACCAAGGAGGCAATAAACCCCCTTGAGAGTCATAGAGCTGCCCGCGGAGCCCTGACAGTGCCGAGAAGCTTTTATGCCAAAATACAATGCACAAAGGGATCATAAACACGTCTGAAAAGGAAGATGACCTCTTTGTCACAAGGAATTAGGCTTTATTGCAAGCTGCTGCCATGGAAACCGGCCCTGAGTTCTCTCTGCTTATGTTGAAGGTTCCAGTTTCCATTTTACATGGACTTCAGCACTTTTGCTTCATTGTTTCTAGATCAAATAAAAAAGGTGAAAGTTTTGGTTCTTTGGTCCGTTGTTTGACCTCGCCAGGTACACCTCCAGGCACTGGAGTGAAGAGAAAGGAGAGAAGGTGATGATGGAATCATCAGAAAGAAAGGAGAAATGAAGAAAGACGTTGGTGACCAGTCTGCTCTGCAATTCAACAAGACCGGCGGAGAAATACACTCGTTTCTGAACCTTTGAAAGGCCAGTTACAGTCCAAACAGCCTCCCTTGGAGATGTGTCCTTTGAAATAAATTTTTAACTTTTTGCATCTTGATTTCCTACACCCCTGGAAGTCAATGTACACGACAAACTACAGTGGCCCCCAGGTAACGTGAATCTAAAGCACTGTCCCCAAAGTCCAACCGAAATTAAAAGTATGCCTCTTTTGGGAGGAACCTTAGATCCCAAGTCCTTTTACTTCTTAAGTAATACGATTTTTGTCTTGTGAGAAATTTGGCATGAAAACTTAATGCTTACACAGTTACAGTCTTGACAAGGAAAAGGGAAAAATAAAGTAAGAGAATTGATAATGAGCTAACCACCACCGAAGCTCTGCGATCCGAAAGCTGGGAGAACACCTGAAGAATGGCGGGGAGTCAGCTCGGTGAGAGGCGGGGGCCAGAGAGGGGGAGGAAATCTCTGCGGATCCTCCTTCCCTGCCTGCATCTCCCCACCCCCAACCCTGCGGGATTCCCGCGCTCGGATCCCAGGAGGCTGAGCGTCTCTCGCGCAGGTGAGACCCAGGCTGGAGCGCACAGCTGGCGCCTGTCCGGGTGCTTGGGGAGCCCCGGCCTCTCACGGGGTGTTCCTAGTCAATAATCCAAGTTGACTTCCCCCCCGCCCCGCCCGCCCTTTGCGCTTTGAGTGGCTGGAGAAGCCGGGTGCGAGCGGAGGCAGACGAGCACTCCCGTCGCCCTCCCTCCTCCTCCAACCTTGGCACCAAAGAGGGGGAAACAAACAAACAAAAAAAGTCATTTGTTGTAGTGCACACACCATCAGGGTCCTTTCCCACTCCATCCTCCCAACTCACGCCACCTCGCAGGAAAATAATAGCTTCGGCCACACTGGCTTTCCCGTTCTGCTTTCCGGATGACTGAATTTCTTTGCTCCTCTCTCCCGTCGGGGACCGCCTGAAACTGCCCCCAAGTTGCGTTCCCAGGAGACCCCCCGGATTCGATTCGGGGACTAAAGAGCAAACTCACTTCAGCGCCCTCCGTAAGAGGAGCTCATCCAGGCTGGATAAACCAAACTGGGAAAAGAAAACCGTGGGGGTGGGGTGAGGGGGGTGTGCAAGAAGAACCGCTCCTGCAGTTCTCGCTCCTCCCCGCCCGGGCGGACCTTGCGGGTGCCCACTGCGTGCCACGTGGGGCTGCCCCAAGCAAGGCGCATACCCCCCCCACACACACACCCAAAGGCTTTGGGAAAAAACTGCCGAGAACAATGAACCCCAAAGGACAGGGAGAAGCAGAGGTGGGTGAGAACCCTCGTTTTTCAACCCCCATTTTTTTTGACATTCCTTAGGTTTAATCATTAAAATGGATCCTTTAAAAAAAAAGCTTAACGCTGCCGTTCCTGACAATCTGCCCCACACACTGGTAGCGAAGTGAAAGATCTGGATCGAGCTTTGTTGCTTCGCTACCAACGGTAGACTTGGGGAGACCAAGCCTCCGATTTCTGGCCACATCAAAGCAGTGATTATGCAAATACCCCCTTTTTTTTAAAAGAATAAAATGGAAGGGGAATTATTTATCACACAATGAACCCCCTGCCAGGGAGGGAAACAATAGATCAGACCAGATAGCCCTTCTAGCCCCAGGCTGGGGGAGCGGGAAGGGGGGTGCTGGAGCCCTCACGTTTTATTGGTCTAACCTAATTTCACTAATTCTCTTTTCACACATTTTCTTTTGCGGATTCGGAGGCCGGGACTTTCACGCTCCCGGGAGCGCCCTGCATCGGTTCGATTCAAGGGCTGCCTGCTTTATTTAATTAATACATTCAAAGCTCGCCTGGGAGCCCTAGAGCCGAGCGGGCGCGGGGAGGGGGGGTGGGTGTGCGGAGGGGAGGCCAAGCACGAGGAGGAGGCGCTTTTAACGGGTTCCAGGTGTCGGTGCCCAGAAGTCACAACCTGCCCGAGGCTGTGCAATGCAGGGGGTGCACCCGGCGAACTGCAGGCGGAGGGCGAGACGGGTGGGGGGGCTCGCCGCAGCCAGGAGCCCCTGCTCCACGGACTGGCGGGGGTGCGCGGCTACAGCGGGCCTTGGGCCCAGATGTCCTTCATGCGTAATCGGGCTAAACTCAGGGAAGGACCGACTGGACCCTCGCTCTCTCCGGGACAAGGCCGCCCGAGGCCTTCCGGTGCCCTCGCCTCTGCCCGGCCCGCAAGGCTTGGCCCAGGAGGGCGCCCACCCGACCTCTGCTCAGGTGCGGCCGGACTCCAGGCTCCTCAGCCCTGCTGTCGCCTCGCGCCTCGGCTGAGCCTGGGCCGGGGTCCCGCGGTGGGTCCAGCAGTTGGCAGCCCGTCCCTCTGCTGCTTTTTTCCTCCTTGTTGGCCCTCAGCTGGATTTATTTACAATTTGGTGAAGGAAAAATTAGTCTGGTAACAAGGCCTGGGCAGTTCAGAACAAATAAATACAACCAGTACCGGAACCCTGACGGCGTCGAAGCGAAGTTTCCAAAGAGGACAGGAGCAACCTTCGCACCTCTCTGCCCTTAGGTAAACACGCGCAGCGCACCCGTTGGCGCTGGAAAGATCTAGCAACTCTGGCGGTGTGGGACTGGCATTGGAAGAACATCTCCTTGGTCTTGTTTGAAACGTTTGCCAACCGGGAGCTGCCAGAGAAAGAGTGGCTGCTCAGCCGCCCACCAGCCCGCTCGATGCAGACAGACCCAGCTCATCCCGTTGTGGTCGTAACGTGGGGAGGAAATGGGCCAAAGGGAAGAGCGGCTATATTCCCTACTGCAGAAGCAGCGGCCTCAACTCTGTAATTCTCATTCTTGCAGAGGGGGGTAAAGGACAGGCTATGGAAGTTGCTGCGCGACTTCCCAACGCGAACTGAGGCGGAAGGATCATCATCCTTAACCGCGGAAAGAGATTGGACGCCATAAAAATAATTGCACCAATTTGTGTAAAATAAGGTCTACTCGAGATGAGGAAGGGATAGCCTGAGTATAGGTTACAAATGGTAGACGGAATTCCAGCCATGGATGACATGCTGCTGACGTGTATGGGGACCTACAAGCTCCAGCTAAACGCGCCGCGGGTCCTGTGTAGGGGCGGCTGCTTGTTCGCGGTATTGCCCTTACTCAAAGCTGTGGTTATTGGACCATCTCGGCATCCATCCTCTCCAACTAAACAATTAGAGTCACCTGTCTATGGGATCACCCCACCAATTGAGGAGGTTTCCCATAGTCTTGGGAGACTAACTGCCCTGAGAGTTTGTTTCCACAGACCTATGCCATGAAATGTTTCTTTGGCAAATTTCCAAAAGAAGCACCATATATCTATAAATATCATCGCTCGAACAATGATTTGGCATTAAAACTGTGACGTTTTAAAACTACCCTACTAAAATTGTTTTACTCGCGGGCTTAGCTTTTCAAACACTAGAAACATAACTGTGAATATTAAAGATACAGCACTGTCTCCTCATATCAGATAATCAAGAGTGGCTAGGAATAGCACAATCTTTAAATTAGAAGGGTTTTCCAACAGGTCTCTTTTCCGTCCAGCTATGAAAACAAAACAAAGCAAACCCCTGGCTTGGTTCTTCTTTTGATTAAAAAAAATGGTTATTAAGATACTAAACACAATATTTTCCATATGGGTAGAGAGGAGGAGTAGTTTCAGATATTGCAGGAGAAATTATTGTCGCTTAATGCAGAGGAGTGGAAGATTTAGCCCAAACCAGAAGCAGATATGAAATTCATTGGGGAGGGAGGGGAGCATGAACAACCAACATTTCTTTGCTAAGGTGATTTTTTTTTTTTTTTTAGCTTGTGTTGTCCAGTGGCCACCCTCCACCAAGGAAGGGGCTTAAACCTAGAATGTGGTCAACCTTCACTTGGTCATCTTTGACCCATGATGCTATTCACTTCTGCTTTGGAAATTGAAGTGCAAATTATAGTTATGTGTTGGGGAGATTAGGAAACCATTTTTGCTTTCTCTTTGAGTAAGTTTTGACTATGTATTTATTTTAACAAAAATGGAAAGCTTACCTATTTCCCTCAGAGACAAATTTATCCCAGCTCACTCTGAATATTTTTTCTCCAGGAATTAACTTTTAAAACCAACAAGTTTGTTAAAATGGCTAATACAAAATCAGCTTCCAATAATGAACTATAAATATATCACAGATGTAAGAGCTGGAAGGGACCTTGGAAATCACTGTCCAGTCCCTACAGTTTACAGGTGATAACTGAAACTCAAAGTGTAAGAACCACTTTTCTACACACTCTCACAAGAAACTTCAACGCCACTATTTTTTTTTTTTCACATCAAGGTTTCTAAACTTTGGAACTTATCCTGATTTAATTATCTTTTAACCCTCCCCCCCCTTTTTACGGATCTTGTTCATTCAGAAATTGATTTCTTAAAAATCAAGTTTTGTTTGGATGCAGTTACACTCTGACGTCAGTGCTAATGTCTCAAATATGATTCAGCTTCTTGTGATCTCTTAGACTTTATGTGTCAGCGAAATTCTGCACACAAACACTGATGAAAAATACAAGTACTCTAACTCAATTTGCTACGGGGAGAATTTCAGAAAGGCACAACACATTCTTCTAAAAACCACAAAAGCAGGCAAAAGTTAGAATACAACACAAAAATTATGAAAATTATATATTTTATTTATAGTTTAATCAGAAGAACAATTTTTTGTTCAAGATGTAAATACATACTAGAATAAACTCTGTAAAATATACAAAAAATACATACTTTTCCCATGAAAAATTTCTTTATAATAAATAGAAGGGAACACGTGTGTGGCTGATCCTGAT
This sequence comes from Zalophus californianus, assembly GCF_009762305.2. Taxonomy (NCBI): domain Eukaryota; kingdom Metazoa; phylum Chordata; class Mammalia; order Carnivora; family Otariidae; genus Zalophus; species Zalophus californianus. The sequence goes on from NC_045596.1 coordinate 92,586,973, forward strand.
AATGCTCCGTGTCTGCTTAGGTTTTCAGTCTGTTGATTTATTTTTAATCTCTTGAAAGAATGGGGGAGTTCCTTCTCCCCTAAAAGGTCGAGATAAATAATGCATGAAGCAATCCTCCCTCCTGATTTTTCCCTTTTCCTCCACGTTTTTCCTTTTGATAGAGAGTTCAGCCTAAATTTCCACGCTTGCATTCAATCATTACAAAGCCTACAAATTATACAATGACTTCTAACCTGGCCCTCTAACAAAACAACTTTTTTCCCCTTATAAATCATAAGAGACAGATGGCAAAATGGAGAAGAAAAAGGAAAGAGAAGGACGGGACAATAGGCATTGTGACGAATCTGGGAAACAGAACAAAGTGCACATCAGAGAGGGAAAGTTTGGTTTGACAGGTGAAATTCCCACAGCCTGCAGACAGCAATGGGAATAAAACAGATGCCAGCCATTGCAAATCTGTGGATAATATTATTACCAGTAAAATCATTCAGATGCTAAGATACATTTGTTTCTACTCGACATTAACATCTCTATGTAGAAGCAAAGGTGAAGAGATCAGAGGAACCAGTTGCATTCCCCCTGGGAGATTCACACGAACCGCTCCGAGTCCCCCTGGTGTTACAGAGAGGGGGAGGAGCGTCAGTCCGCTCTGCAAACTCTTTAGACAGGCCACCTTCATCGCTTCCCAGCATCTTTTTAGCCTTGAGAAACGCCCCCAAAATTCTACCATCCTCTTTGACAATAAACTCCATCACAGCGTCAATAAGTTAGAGACCGTCTGAAGGAAGCAAACACTTAGCCAGGGAATGCAGCAAACAACCCAGGATTCAGAACGGCTACATCTGCCCCGTGAAGTGAGATGGTTTCCAGGGCACAGAAGTGGGGACAGGAGAGAGGTGGGAGGAGGGCTTGGTCAGGGATAGGAACGGGAACCCACTAAGGCCTGGCGCGGGTACCAAGGATGGCAGTTCTAGATACAGTCCCTGACTATGGGGAGGTGAGGTGCGTAGCGGTGCTTGTCGGGAGGTGGGGGCTGCCAATAGTCCATATCAGACCCCGCCGGGCTGGCAGGAGATAAAGTGCAGCTGTAGGGGGACGTGGAGTTGGAGGACGCCGAGGAGGACGGCGCTGGGCTGTTGGTGCAGCTCCAGGTGGAGGCAGGCGACGGGCTGTCTCCGCTGCTGCTCAGGGAGGCGCTAGCGCCTCCCGGGCTCAGCAACACGGTCTCGGAAAAGAGCGCCCCCGGCAGGCCTCCGCCGCCACCCCCGCAGTGGTCCGCCAGGCGCAGGGTCTCGGTGAGCGCCCAGATATAATTGTGGGCGAAGCGCAGGGTCTCGATCTTGGTGAGCTTGGCGTCCTCGGGGAACGTGGGGAGTACCTCGCGCAGCGCGTCCAGCGCCGCATTGAGGTTGTGCATGCGGTTGCGCTCACGGTTGTTGGCCTTCAGTCTACGGGTCTTCTTGATGCGCTGCACCGTCTCGGCCGTCTTGGCTCCGCGGGAAACGGCCCGCGCCCTGGAGGGGCGCCGCTTGCTGCACTCGTGCACCAGACCTAGCAGCCGCGCGGGCCGGCAGCCCTCGGCTCCCGCGGGCGAGCCGCCCAGCGCCCCGGGCCGCGCCTCGGCCCCATGCGGCCCGCGCGCCCCGCCCGCCGCGCCCAGCTCCTCCTCTTCCTCCTCGTCCGCGCTGGACGACAGCGGGGTGAGGGCAGCCGAGGCGGGGGAGGCCGAGCCGAGCAGCACCAGCACGTCCTCTTCCTCCTTCAACTCCAACGTCTCGGATTTGACAAACATCCTACCGGAGAGAGCGGGGAGAGAGAAAGAACCAAATGAGATGTAAATACAGAGGCCGAGGCACGTTCTCGGTGTCCGCGGGAAGTACTCCTGCGCGCACCCGCCAGGACTGGTTCGGAACCGCGCCAAGGAAGAACGTAGTTAGGGAGGAAACCCCGCCAATGCTCTCCAAGCTCAGGAGAGCCCCTGGTTGTGACCCCGCCGCCAGCCAGCCAACCGGGCCCCGCCCTCGGCGGGCCGACCTCAAGGCTGTGTACCGCGCGGAGAGGGGCTGCGGCCCCCGGGACGAAGATTCTACGCGAGCAAAGGGCGTTCGGACGTGGTGGAACGGGGCGCCGAAAACAGCCTTGCAAGTTAGAAGCCACAGGGCGGATACTTACGTCGTTCGCTCCCTAAATGCGTTTCGGCGTCGCTATTACTTGGGCGTGTGCGGCGATTCTCCGCGCTGCCGGGAGCGCAGCGCTGCGTCCTTCTCGTCGCTTGAAAACAGCGGCCCTGGCGCGGCTCCGCGGGGGACCAGTCCGATGGGCGAGTTTGCCAAGAGCCCCGGCGGCCGCGGCGATCCGCCCGGGTCTCGTGTGTTGTGGTGGTGGTGCGTGTCTGTCTGTCAGTCAGTCCTCGGCCGTGCGGCTCCTGGCACGCGACTCCCGGGCACTCCAGTTAAAGCGAAGCTGCTTGTGGTTCAGTGGCTGCGTGTCTGGCACACGACTCTCCTTAAAACCCCTTATATACCACCAAGAAAACAATCAGATCTGCCCCCGGGGCCCCCACCCCCGGCCGCCGCCTTCTCCTCCCCCTGTGCCGACCCCCCTTCTCCCCCGCTTTTCCCTCCCCCCGGCTTATTCTTTTCATTGCATTATCATCATTCATTTCTTTCTCTTTCTTCACCCACTTCCCCCCTCCCCGGCCCTGCCATCCATCCATCTCCTCCCATCGCCCCCGCCTCTTTTCCCCCTTTATCTAATCAGCATAAAATGGTTCTAAAGCTCCTGTCGGAGCTCGAGGCTGCGGTCGGAGCGGCTGAAGCCGCGGTGGCGGCTTCAGCTCAAGCTGCGGCTGTTGTCGCCGCCGCTGCCCATTGTGATTGGTGGCTCGCGCTCGGCTGGAGCGTGCCGCTAATTTATTAATGAATGGAGGTCGCGAGGCGCAGCTGGCCAATCAGGGCGCCCCGGACTCCGGGAGGCCTGCGAGCCACGCGCACCGGAGCCCGCTCCCTTTCAGCCGCTCATTAGGGGCCGGGGCGCCGGGGGCCTTTGGGGAGACCGAGGCTACCGCCCCCGCCCCCGTCCTTGCGGCCGCACCCCCCTCCCCCAGGCCCGGCGCGCGCGCCCGCACAGTACCCGCCGCTGCCCGGCCTCTCAGCTCCCGGACGTCGGGATCCGAGGAATTAGTTAATGGGGGGTCAGAATGCCGGGGAAAGCAGCTACGCTCTGGTGATGCCGGGCGTCTCTTGGCAAAGCCTCTTAGGAGCTGCATCAAATAGTAAATGATTTTAAAAACGCAATCATTTGGTTAAGGGAGGAATATGTGGTAGGGGTGGCGCGTTCTGGGCACCTGGTGGACAAGCGTGTTTAGGTTGCAGAGAGACTGGCGTGCGAGGGTGAAGGAAGAGGACGTTGGCGGGTTCGTGGAGGCGTCTCCTAGAAGGAGAGAGATCGAGGGCGGGAGTGGTTGATGGGCTTTCTGCGGACGTGAGAATAAAAGCACTCACGTGTTAGAGCTAAAAGGGCTCTCCTCATTTTACCTGCGACAAACTGAGTCTCCGGGAGCTGACACAGGTTTTGTTTGTTTTGTTTTTCGGGTTAACCCCAGTTTACCGCGGGGCCAGACAACCAGGTGGCTTCCTGCGACGGTGGCAGCGAGCGGGGTGGGAGGAGCAGCCGACGGGCCGCTCCAGCGGGCGCCTGGGCTACGCTGACATTTCCGTGACCTCTGCTCCGCGCTGGGGGGCGTTGTAGGGACAAGGGGCCCGTCCTTCCCATACTCCCGGCTTTTCAACGGGAAAATAGAGCTGAGGGTGACTGGACTTTGGGGGAAGCTTGTTCTGCATTGCTCGTCAGCCCTCCCTCTCCTCCGCCTCCTCCTCACGCTCATGCCCACCCTGTTGTCGACGTGGCTGACTTTTCTTAGAGACAGAAGCAGAGCCCCCAGAAGTGTGTGCTGGGCCGAGCATTAGACTATGCATGAGTAGTGGCGGTGGATCTGGACTCCGGTAGAGTCTCCCTTAAGATCCCTTCGGCAAACTAAGTTTAAGCAAAGCGCATTTGGGAATGTTGGGAGTTGAAAAGTGGCAAGAGAAAAAGATTAATTAATTGTCTGTAGGTCTCTGTCTCATTCAGTTTGTAGGAATTGGGGGAAAAGTTTATTTCAGAGAAGGGCATGATGAAAGTGGTTGTTAGTGTTTTGGCATGGTTTTAATTTCCTATTTTCTGCAGGGAGTAGGCAGGATTGGAAGGCACAAAGGAAAGAAAATGGAAACTAGAATCCCAGGAAAGAGACTTTTGCCCACTTCAGCTCTCCAAACTCCAGATTTCCTTCTGCCTCGAAATGATTTTAAGACTGCCACGATTTTCACTTTGCTCTTGATATTTGTGTTTTGCCTCTCCTCCCTTTTGAAAAACAAGTTCCCTAAATTTAAAAGCATTATTTCCCCAGGTTACCTCCTCCATCTTTTCCGAGCAGCTTGATTTCATTTGTGAGAAGTGCAAAAATTTATAAAGAAGGGAGAGACACTTTCAGTCTCCAAAATACAGCATCTGCCTCTCTCATACTTCTTTGGGTCTCTGGTTCTATATCATGAACCTGCAGAATCAGAACTTCATGAAAGAGTTGGATCAAGCAGAAGATCTATCCATAGTAAAAGTTACCAGAAGTGCTTACCATGGTTGCATGTAAGCATTGTTTTCCAGGTGATGATCACTGATACCAAAACAAACAAGTAAATGCTCTTCACAGTCCCCCTAAAAGAAAGCCTTCAAGTCTTGGCTAGCAGGTCGAGATTGAAGGAACACAGGAACACTGCAGTGGATGCAGGATTTGGGGGTTAATTTGAATGGAACAAGGGATGAGAAAGCTGGGTTCTGAGGGAATGATCAAAGACTGCCAGAAATAAATACTAGAATGATGGGAGGAACCTGGAGTGTCAGTCTGTAGATAGCTACATCTCACGCAGGAGTTGCCTACAAAGACAGACAAGCCAATAGGCTAATAGAAAGCAAAGAAGGGTTTATTTTAGTATCAGTAGAACGGTACCTCTTTGGACCAGTTGTTTTAAAATTTCAGTTTGGCTAGAAGTGCTGGGTTCATCTGATGATAAAATATATTGGGGCGGGGAAGAACAGAAGCAGAAACCAGTTAAGAAGAGGCTTTTAAAGGAAAGCCTGATCAGTCTTGTATAACTCTAAACAGACACAGAGATCAAGCTGGGTCTAATGCTTAGTGCTAGTGAAACACACAATGGATTTCTTTAGTTGATTGTTAACAGCATTTGGGTGTGTCTCTCTCCCCAGTTGTTATGTCCTCCCAGGATTTTATGTTTTTATGATGCACCGAAAGGTTACATGCTTTCTCTTGTCAAAATCCAAACTTTCTATACTGTCTATAAGAAGTGAATAATGCATATTTAGGTGTGTCTTCTGCAGATATTTAGTAAAGGTAAAATATTATTAGGGTTAATTTCACATTTCTGATTCCAGAAATTTTCTTTAAAAGGAAAAATTGTGCCAAGAAATTTAAGGTTGTGTACATGTTCAAACATTGACATCAGTCAACCTCTAATCTATGTAAATATAAAGATATCATGGGCATTACAGAATTTTATCTTTGAAATAAGGGCTTCTTTGGGTGTATGCAGTGGTGTATGTTAGATTACTGTGCAAAGAACAAGAGTTTTTAAAAATCACCCTTTAGATCATCTTAGAATTCTAAGAATTTTGGTTGTATGTTTGTATTACAGCTTTTGAGAGAAGCATCACTCGGTAGTAGAACACTGCTAGAAATATTTCCCACCATGCAGAATATTATTTTAAAAAAGAAAAGAAAAGAAACAACCCCAAGAACAGTCTAACAACGATAGTGAAATTCAGAAGCCAACCATTCACACTCAGTTGCAGAATTCTATTTGTTCAGCGTTTTGCTCGGTTTCGCTGAAAGAAAGAAATTTCGATTTGTACTCAGATTTGCGAAGACGTGACCAACGCCAAATATCCTTAGCTGGACTCTTTTGGCACTCTTTTAACTTAAATAAATTCGAGAGGCACTTGTGTGGTCTAAAAGATTGTCCAGATGAAACGAGGCTGAAATATTATGCGAAGGGGGAGGGGAGCGCGTGAATAGCATCAGTGAGGATGGTGACCGAGGGCCGCTCCTGTCCACTGCGTGAACTGTCCTGAAGGGTCAAACTGTTCATCTTCAGCCCCTCTTTCAGTGTGCAATTCTACTTTAAGAGAACAAAAGCTCAAAGCAGGCAGTTATCAAGAAATGGGAACACAATGATTTAAACTCATCCCTAAGCCTTCGAAAGAAAGGGGGTCGAATGCTTGTAGCCAGAGAAAAGTGAAGTAAGGGGAGGGGTGAAAGGGTGGAGATCTTTAGAAAGTCTTTGTTGCTTCTAAGAAGCTTGAACTTTGAGGCGACCCAAAAGCCCTAAAGTTTAGGGTAGGTGTTGCTGTGGGGCCATAGGCTCCATCCCATCCACACTTCGACCTCACAAGTGGCCAAAGAGGACAAATGGTCTCCTCCCCAAACTCTTGCTGCGGCAGGTGAATGGGGCAGTGGGGGGTGGGGAGGCCGCGAAGGGGGTTGCTTTTCCCAGAGAGTGCAAGAGGAAAAGTTTGCGCAGCGAGCCTGTCCCCCAGTTCCCAGTAAATCGCCCTTCCTGCGTGGAGAGGGTGCGTCAACTCTCTGCTGAAAGGACAGGATGGCGTGCCTGCCAAGGGGGTTTTTGTACCCTAAGTCCTGATCCTCCGAGTGAGCGCTCAGAAAGGCGGAAAGATGGCAAGAACAAGTTAGCCAATCCTGAACATCGTTAGTTCTTCAATGGGGGGGCGACAAACGCAGTTTCCAGAGCCGGGGGAGCCGGACCGGGAGAGAGTAGCTTTCCCCGCCGAGGACTCCTGGCAATCAATGCTGGAGTTCGTTATTTGTGATGACAAGTGCTGGGAGCTAGTGTGAGCCCGGATTTTTTGGCGGTCCCCTTCCGGGGAGCCAAGGAAGCCCGGGGAATTAGCTATGTAAACTCAACGCCCCACTGCGTCCTGGACCCCTGCACGGAATTCTCCGTCTCCCCTGGTTTTACCCCTCGGATCCCGTCGGGGGAGGTTTCCGCGTCAACCTAGTCCGGGAGAGGTGCGAGCTTCACCGCGCCAGCCCTTCCCCCTTTCGTACGCTGGTAGCCGCGGAGACATCCACGAGACGAGATGCAAGGCAAGGAAGATCATCCCCTTGCCCCGAAGCCCCATTGCCGAGATCCTTGCCCCAAGCCCGCACAAAGTGTTTTGGTGTCTCAAACCAAATATTCAGGAAACCGAGCTTGACGCACAGGTCGTCTTGATTGTGGCGAAATCTGCGCAGCAAGTGCTGGGAGGCTCCCTTTCGTCGGCCCCGACCCCTACCCTCTCCCCACCCGCTCTGGAAAGGCAGCGCCCTGCAGGCTTCTCTTCACCCCTGATGCGACCCAAGTGCCCCTCTTCTTTCCCAGGAAGGAAAGAAATCATAGAAGATTTTGCCAATCCCCGCCAGCTTTCTGATTGTTTTCCTCAGGTAAGGGGAAAAGAACAGCCGGCGCGTGAATGGGGGCCTGGGGGCCCACTAGTGAAAGAAGGCTCCCCCACCCTAGTCCTCTGTGCCTGCAAAAAGGGACATTGGCTATCCAGGGGAAAGTGCAAGAAAGAGAGCACTAATCGCTGAACCAGGAGACAAACACGATTACCAGCTCCGAGCCTTGAGTCAGAAAGTCTCATAGACTTTAAGATGTTAATCCCCAGCATAATCCTTCCTTTGGCGTGTAGGAATAGTGCAGCCACAAGAGTTGTTTTGTTATTTATATTGGCGTTTAATAAAACTCAGCCAGTGGTGAATGGGCTGCCCACTCTCCAATGGTAATTAATTCCCTATTTCAGTGACCCAATTGTCCTGGGACAGAGCGTTGGGCCCGTCCCGGTGCCCCGGTCCCCCTTTGTGCGGATACACGGCCCTCGTGCTTCAACAGCTATGGAAACTCATTCTTTTGATGTCATTCAAGGAGTTTTCCTTGGGCATCTTCTAAACTTCAAGGACCCTTTTCTTTCTCCGTTGCATGAAAAGCAGTGCGAGCTTGACCACCTCTGTAGAATTTAATGATTTGGTGAAAGGGCCCTTTGGGGTTTGTATAAGGAGTTAGACTGAGAGAAAGGAAATTTGGCAGCCTGCTCCCCAGCCCGGACAGTACCGAACCTGGAAAACACAAAACTTATTCAGAGCAATGGATAAAGATCTGAAAGCTGATTTTCCCCCCTCTCCTTTCCCCGCTAAAGAAAAAAACACCCCCCCACACACCGAATTCTCTTCTGGAAAGAAATGTATTCTTTATTGTTGCTGATATAGATTAAAAGGGTGAGATTGCAGTAAATATATTTGAATCTTTAGGAGAGACGTTTCTTAAATCGTATCTTTGGGGAATAGGATATCAACTTCCCACTTTAACTCATTCGTTCAATCATCCTTCCTTCCTGCGTTCAAAATATACTTAACGAGCACCCAATGTGTGCCAAGCACTGTATCAACCTCTGGGAACAATGCGACACCCAAGATAGACATGATTCCTACACCATAAAGCTTGCATTCGAATTAGTAGGTAAAAAAGAAAAAAAAATTACCGAAGTCAGGAAACCGTGTGTTATGTAAACAGTAAGACAGAGTAATAGGGTCGGGAGAGAGCGAGACCACGTTTTGTCTGTTTTTCAGAGACCCAAAGTATATTTTAGATCCCAAAACATTCGGGCTCAACCCTTGCAGCTGATGTTATTCATGCCTTCATACCCCCAAATATTTCTCGAGCGCCCACTGTGTGCCAGGCGCCGTGCGAGACGCGGAGTACCCACGGCGAGCGAAGCAGACAGCTGCAGCAGGCTCGGTGGTTGGTCACGTCAGTGTGATAATGCCACCGCTGACACCGCACTCCGCCGAGCGGCGACGGCCGGGGCTCCAGGCCGGGAGGGGGCGGCCGCGGCGCGCCCGGGCAGCGCTCCCTGCACAAGTAGCTCTTCTATGTCTTTATACGCACTTCCAAAAAAACTTCGCAAGTCACAGAAACAATACAGAATTCAACTAAGAAAATACAGAGTGAACCATATGGCCTGGGTGGCTCGAGTCGGCTGCATTTTCCTCCAAACAAAGAAGGGATTGAGAGTTGAAGGAAAGGAGAAAAAAACCAACTTTCCGGCTGATGAAGCTGTTGTCTGGAGGCAATGATCCCAAATCTGAAGGCTTTATTCCGGCTCCGACGGAGACGTGATATGTCATATGATTAGCATCTTTCATATTTACAAGAGTGGTATGGGCTGCCAGTCTTGAGAGAAAGGCCAGAGAAAGAAGGGGGCATATGCTGAAATGGATTTTGCATTTGAAAGAGAGAAAGGAGATCGGATAAATACACTTAAACGAGGATTTCGTTTTACTCCTGTTGAGTTCTAATGGATTGTTGATTGAGATTTTAGGGGCCTGGAACCGAGGTGTCAGCAGTAATTTAAAGAAGGCATTCAGTCCCCCCAGCGCCTCTTTTCTCCTTTTCCCCCTCCCACCCCTCCCACCCCTCCCACCCCTCCCACCGTCTCTCATTTACGCCTTCAAGCAGTACCCGGACGGAGAAGGCTTTTAAAACAAAACACAAAACAAGATCTCACGCGAGGGCGATATCCGAGGGAACCCGAACGCTGATGAGTTTGGAGGAGGCGCCCCCTACCGCCGGCCGCGCCCCCGGGGGTCATGCTCCCCTCCTGTCACACGTAGAGTTTGCAGGTCACGCTGCTGGTCCGGGAGAGCCGGGTGCGCGGCGAGGTCCTGGCGCCCCCTGGCGGGACCACGGGGGACTACGACGGGGTCCCGGGGTCCGCCGGCTGCAAACAAGACTTTGGGCTGGCCATCACTTAGCAGTTTCTCCTGGGAGACCCTCTAGGGCCTCCCATCTGGACTCGTATTACAAACGCATGGTACCGGCTGCTTCTAACCGTCAGACCCAAAAGCGTCAGTGGTGTGGGCCTCTGAGCCGAAATAAACATACAAAACTCCACCACCCCCAGCAGTTCCGATAGCAGCCAAGTTTGAGAACAAGGGGGCCTAGGCCCCAAGACTTTGTTTTGAGGATTTCTCTATTCAACAGCTAGAAATGATGCCAAGATGCAAGAGACTAAGGAAAAGGCTTGGGTTCCAGACTGTTAAAAGGACTTCATATGCACTTACCAGGCATACACTGTGTCTGTATATTATGTAATAGGTGTAGATGAATGTTTCTCCTCACACACACAGAACCACTTGCCAGATTCCTTCTCAGATTGCTTGTCGTTCCCCTGGCATATGTTTTTCTCTTCCCAATTGATATTCGATACACATTTTAGCCAGATATCAGACATGTTGGGAGAAGGGGCTATGAGGCACATAGGGCCTGTTGCCTTAAGCCTCATTCTCTGTATTCAGGTGCCCAAATTATTTCTGCTCCCCATTTTTATTTCTTTACCACTAAAATTTACTTGTCCTTACCTTTATCAGGCAAATTGTGCATTCCCAAGTGTCAAAGATACTTTTATACTTTTAGCACTTCACCTGTGAATCTTTTAAGCTTGCCCATACTTACCAATAGGAGTCTGACTAATAATATATTATCACAATAATGAAATGTTATGCAGACTTTATATTTTTGGCATATATTTAATCTTTAAAATCATGATGTAATGCTTAGTATGACTCCAATTTGTAGACAATATGTATATCTGGATAATTGCAGGGATATATAAACACATACATCCTGGAGAGAAAAATTTATAGAGCATATTTTTTTCCATTGGGTAGTGTTTTCTTCTTTGTGTTTTCCAGGTAAATTTGGGAACACTTATAATCAGAAATTATTATTTACAAGCCACTGGCCTTCTGGAGGCCACCTTTGTCTTTTGTAGTCTTTGTCAAAGATCGAAAATAAATTTCAGATGAGAGCTGTCTGAAGTGGGCTGAAGTGGGGTGAGTAATATCATAGAAGTCCTCCACAGTTAAAGTTAAGGACCAAGCAGATGGACCATTTGGGTTGATATGGGCTTCTGTAACTTGAAAACCAACGTTTAAAACTAGTTCTTGAACTACAATGTAAACATTGTTGTGTAGAACAGAAACATTTAGTGCTAATTTCAATATTTTTGTAAATCACAACTCTTGGGGTTGGACAGAGAAAGGAAATCTCCTTGATCTATGATTTTCTGTATTCTGGGTAAATAACATCTAATTTTCCCAAAGAGAGGAGATCTCATCGTAGATAAGGTTTTGGCAGATAGCTAAAGAAAGATATTTTACCCATGTCTCAGATATATCCCCCTTTTAAATAACACTGGTTAACAGAAAATTCTTTGTGTCTAATCTTTCTTAAATGTATTTCTTCTTGACCTGTTCTCAGTAGTGATTAAAAACTTTCTTCCTCTCTCATTCTATGCTTGGAAAATACAGCATTTAGTGCTTCTATTTTAAAAATAATCAGGATCTAGAAATTGTTTAATTCTGAGTTTTGCTTTCCTATGCTTTTAGGGTTTTGGCTTTCTCTGTTGTCAAAACTCATCTTTACCCTGAAGGAGGCTACTGTGGGTTTCTATTTTACTTTGCATTTTTATAGCACCAGTCACCACACTGAAACTATGTTGTGTTATTGTCCAGGCATGAGGCAGCAGGATTGAGAATAAGAGAAAGGAAAGGATTTGCAAAAGGATAATAGCATTCCTCTCAGCAAATTCTCTTTTTCTCCAAGGTTTTTTTATTTTTAAGGCTTTGAGAGTTCATTTTTTTCTTGAAGGAAGAAAAAGAATAATCTCACAATTCAATATTGAGCAGAAAAATCAAGAGATACTTTCTAAAGGTTTTTTTTTTAATGGTGTATGTGTGCCAAGAAATTTCTGAAAAAGAAAATAAAACTTAAAAACAAGTTTCCCAGCTGCATAGATCTAATATGCCCCTAAAAATTGGAGGAAAATATAGTTTATTATTTGCATGAATCTGATGACCTCTCTATCCTTATGCTTCAAATTATTTGAGATATACTGGATTTGAGATCAACACTTTCTCAGAAAATGAGTCATTGGAAGGCTTAAAGGAATATGTTTTAGGGCTAACTGCATTGTTCCTTAGAATAAATTGCTAGCTGCTCCCAAAGAATCACGTAGTGTTTGGTTTCTTCTCTGAATGGCCCCAGGTCTCATGAAATAGGCATCAACAGTGCTTACCTTCCCCCATAGTGATGCTTGGAAACAATTCTTTTGTTCAAAATAAGCTAATTAAGGAGTAGTGTCTTATTAAAATAACAGCTTTTTCCTTCCCTCTTATCCCAAAAGCTCAAAGTGCTTTTTCTTCTTCTCATAAAATAGGAATGATAAGACATACAGACTTTTGGGGCACCTGGGTGGTTCAGTCAATTAAGCCTCCAACTCTTGATTTCAGCTCAGGTCATGATCCAGGGTGTGGGATCAAACCCCACGTTGGGCTCCATGCTGGGTGTGGAGCCTGCTTAAGATTCTCTCTCTCCCTCTGCCACTCCCCACCCCTGCTCTCTCTCTCTCTTAAAAAAAAAAAAAGGATGACACACAAAAAAGCCCCACCCACCCAAAATTCTGTACCCTGAGAAGTTATCCTTCAAAAGTGAAGGAGGGCGCCTGGGTGGCTCAGTTGGTTAAGCGACTGCCTTCGGCTCAGGTCATGATCCTGGAGTCCCGGGATCGAGTCCCACATCGGGCTTCCTGCTCAGCAGGGAGTCTGCTTCTCCCTCTGACCCTCTTCCCTCTCATGCTTTCTATCTCTCATTCTCTCTCTCTCTCAAATAAATAAATAAAATCTTTAAAAAAAAAAAGTGAAGGAGAAAAAAAGACTTTCTCAGAAAAACAAAAATTGGAGGGTTTTTTGCCAGTAGATCCTGCCTTACCAGAAATGTTAAAAGAAATTCTTTAGAGGGGCACCTGGGTGGCTCAGTTGGTTAAGCAACTGCCTTCGGCTCAGGTCATGATCCTGGAGTCCTGGGATTGAGTCCCACTTCAGGCTCCCTCCTCAGTGGAGGGGTCTGCTTCTCCCTCTGACCCTCCCCCCTCTCATGCTCTCTCTCTTTCATCCTCTCTCTCTCAAATAAAATAAATAAAATCTTAAAAAAAAAAGAAAAATTCTTTAGAGAGAAGGAAAATTAAAAAAAAAAAGGCATGTGGCAAAATCCAATACCCATTCAGGATAAAAACCCCCAGTAAATTAGGAATAGAAAGGAACTTTGTCAACTTGATAAATGTTATCTACAAAAAACCTACAGCTAATAGCATATGTAATGGTGAGGAACTCAAAGTTTCCCACTAAGATCAGGTATAAGGCAGGATATTGCCTCTCATCATTCCTTTTCAGCATCATACTGGACGTTCTTAGTAATGCAAGAAGGCAGGACTAGGAAATAAAAGGAACAGAGGTTAGGAAAGAAGATGTAAAACTATCTTTGTTCATAGATGATATGATTAATCTATGTAGAAAATCCAAAACAGTCCACAAAAAATCTCCTAAAACTAATAAGCCATCATAGCAAGGTTGCCATTTACAAGGTTAATAAACAAAGTTAATTGTTTTCCTATATAGCAACAATGAACAAGTGGAGTCTGGAATTAAAAGCACAATACTATTTACATTTGCACCTGATTGAATGAAATACTTAGGTATAAATCTGTCAAAATAAACAATATATGAGGAAAACTACAAAGCTCTGAAGAACAAAATCAAATAACTAAATAAATAGGTATTCCATATTTGTGCATAGGAAGAATCAATATTGTCAAGATGTCAGTTCTTCCCACCTTGACCTACCAATTCAATGTAATCCCAATCAAAATCCCAACAAATTATTTTATGGATATTGACAAACTGGTTCTAAGGTTTGTATTCAAGGCATAAGATGCAGAACAGCCAACACAATAATGAAGGAGAAGAACAAAATTGAAAGACTGATGCTACCAACTTCAAGGATTACTATAAAGTTTTAGTAATCAAGGCAGCATGGTATTGGTAAAAGAATAGAAAAATAGACCAAAGGAACAGTGGGGTGCCTGGGTGGCTCAGTCATTAAGCATCTGCCTTCGGCTCAGGTCATGATCCTAGGGTCCTGGGATCGAGCCCCGCATTGGGCTCCCTGCTCTGTGGGAAGCCTGCTTCTCCCTCTCCCACTCCCCCTGCTTGTGTTCCCTCTCTCACTGTGTCTCTCTCTGTCAAATAAATAAATAAATAAAATCTTTAAAAAAAAGACCGAAGGAACGGAATAGAGAGCTTGGAAACAGACACCTATAAATATAGTCTACTGATCTTTGACAGTGGAGCCCAGGATAGTCTCTTGAGCAAATAATGCTGGAACAATGAGACATGCACCTACAAAAAAATGAATCTAGACACAGACCTTACAGTCTCCACAAAACACTAAGCAAAGTGGATCATAGACCTAAATGTGAAATGCAAAACTATAAAGCTCCTAGGAAAAAACATAGGAGAAAACCTAGAGAACCTTAGGTATGGTGATGTCTTTTTTGTTACAACACCAAGGGTACTATCCATAAAAGAAAGAGATGATAGGTTCTGCTTCATTAAAACTAAAAACTTCGGCACAAACAAAAAGAAAAGGTCAAGCGAATTAGAAGACAAGCCAAAGATATGCAAAGATATGCAAAAGACATATCTGATAAAGGACTATTGTCCCAAACATACAAAAATCTTAACACCTCACCAAAGAGAATATACAGATGGCAAATAAGCATATGAAAAGATGCTCCACACCATATGTCACCAGGGAAATGTGAATTAAAACAACGAGATATCACTACACATCTATAAAATGGCCCAAATCCAGTACACCAACACCACCAAATGCTGGTTGGAATATGGAGTAACAGGAACTCTCATTCATTGCTGTTGGGAATGCAAACTGGTATAGCTACTTTGGAAGATAATTTGGTAGTTTTTTTTAAAAATATTTTATTTATTTATTTGAGAGAAAGAGAGAATGAGCAGTGGGGAGGGGTGGGGGGGGAGAGAGAGAGAAGCAGACCCCCTGCTGAGCAGGAAGCCAGATGAGGGGCTCGATCCCAGAACCCGGAGATCACAACCTGAGCCGAAGGCAAATGCTTAACGGACTGAGCCACCCAGGCGCCCCAGTTTGGGTAGTTTCTTACAAAACTAAATATAGGGCAGTCTATGTGGCTCAGTTGGTTAAGTGTCTGCCTTCCACCCAAGTCATGATCTCTGGGTCCTGGGATTGAGCCCCACCTTAGGCTCCCTGCTCAGTGGGGAGACTGCTTCTCCCTCTCCCTTTCCCACCCCCCCCCTCCTTGTGCTCTCTCATGCTCTTGCTCTCTCAAATAAGTAAAATCTTAAAACAACAACAACAACAATATACTCTTACTATATGATCCAGCAATCACACTGCTGGGTATTTACCCAAAGGAGTTGAAAACATGTTCAAACAAAAAACTGAACATGGATGTTAATAGCAGCTTTACTCATAATTGCTAAAACTTGGAAGTAACCAAGATGTCCTTCAGTAGGTGAATAGATAAATGACTTGTGGTACATCCAGACAATGGAATATTATTCAATGCTAAAAAGAAATGAGCTATCAAGCCATGAAATGACATGGAGGAACTTTAAATACATATTACTAAGTGAAAGAAGCCAATATGAAAAGTACATAATTATATGGCTCTAACTATATGACATTTTGGAAAAGGCAAAACTATAAAAAGATCAGTGGTTGCCAGGGATGGGGAGGTGAATAGGCAGAGCACAGAGGATTTTTAGGGCAGTGTATATATTCTGTATGATAATGATGAATATATCATTATTTGTCCAAACCCATAGAATTGGAACATACAACACCAAGAGTAAACCCTATGGTAAACTATAAACTTTGGGTGATTATGATATGTCCATGTAGGTTCATCCTTGGTAAAAAAATGTACCATCCTGGTGAGTGATACTGACAATGTGGAGAGGCTAGGCATGTGTGGGGCAGGAGGTCTCTGGGAAATCTCTATACCTTCTTCTCAATTTTGTTGTAAGCCTAACTGATCTAAAAAAGTCCTTTAAAACAACAAAAGAGGGGTGCCTGACTGGCTCAGTCAGAAAAGCATGTGACTCTTGATCTTGGGGTTGTGGGTTTGAGCCTCACCTTGGGGGTAGAGATAAACAAATTTTTAAAATTTTAAAAAATAAATAAAACAACAAAATATAAATTCTAAGGACTCTCCTTGAGTGTAGGGGGAAAAAAGTCAAAGACATAGACAACATTAAGGATAAAATACTTAGAGGATCAGTCCAGGAGTCCATCATCTAACCAGCAAGTTTTAGAGAAAACAGAGAAAATACAGAAGATGAAATTATCTCAGATGTGAAGGACTGGTGATTTAAAACAACTACTGTATGTTCACAGAATATTACTCAGAATTAAAAGAGATGAAATGCTGATACACATAATAACATGGATATACCTCAAAAACATGTTGAGTAAAAAGAGTTGAAAGAGTAGATACTGTATGAGTCGATTTATATGAAGTTTTAAGGCAGGCAAAACTACTCCGTAGTGACAGAGTAGATTAGTGGTAATCCTGGGTGGAGGACGGATTGATTTCATGGGATTTTTGTACGTTAGAAAAATCATTCTGGTGGAAGAGTGACTGGAGGCAATGAGTTGAAGAGCTTATTAGGGACATGAACTTCTGGGCACATGGGATCTGTGAGATCAGTTATCATAAATGTGTTGTGGCACCCATCTGCACATTAATAAAATTTTCTCTAGAGCACCCAGCGGCCCAGGTGTGACAAATGGAAAAGGATGTTTGGACTAATCAATCCATGGTTAGAGTTTTATCAGCTAGAAAAGAACTGCAGCAAAGAGTCAATGCACCAAGGCAGTTGAATGTGATTAAACACAATGTTGTCTGGGCAGACAGGAAAAGATCAGAGGAGGCCGACAGATTGGCAGAACAGTAAGGAGTCGGGAGATGAGACATCATGATGAAGCCAGGAAGTACTTGTTGGGGAAGTGAAGGAGAGGCTGTGGTCCGTGGCAGACTGGAGTAATTTAGGGTGATGACAAATCCCAGACGATTTTTTAAAAGTATAGACAACATGGAATGAACTCTAAAATAATCTTGTTCAGTGAAAAAGGCAAGGTACAAGAAATTATGTATAGTAGACTACTGTGTGAAAGGGCAACACCATTGATATTTATTTACTTGTATGTTAGTAAAATATTTCTGGAAAGAAATATAAGAACCTTATAGTATCGGTTGACTTTGGGGAAGAAAACTGGGTAGCTGGGGGATATAAGAGGGAGGTAGTCTTCACTCTATTCCCTTTTGTTCCTCTTGAATATTGAGTCATGTGTATGTTATTACCTATTCAAAAATATATTTAAAAAGTAAACAAAGGAAAAAGAAAACATGATATAATGAATAAAAACAGAATACAAAGTGAGGTATGTATGCTTCAAGTATATAAATTAGGCATGTATATATAAACAAATACCAGAAGTTACGATAAATAAGCTCAGTTTGATCTGTTTAAAAACATAGAAAAAAAATAAAAATAAAAACATACAAGAAAATGTTTAAAAAGGAAAACACATCCTCTGGACATTCCAGATTTTCTATTATTCAATGGTTAAACACTGAGCACCTATTGTTCTGGTGCTGGTCCCAAATTAGAAATGCAAAATATGGTTTTGAAGAGCCACTGGCACTAAAGTTATGAATGTAGTTCCTTTGCAATATGTTCTTTATTCTGTCTTTACTCCCTTATATTCAGTCAGCTTGCTTATAGAGTATGCCTGCCTGGCACATGAAAGTCTCTTACAACAATGTCTAGATTCAGCAATTACCCTCAAATGCTGTTCATTACACTTTGCCTGATGCCTTGATTTTATACTCATGTGATGTCTCCATGTGGGTCTGGAAGGACATCACTATCTATTCAAAACACTGGTAGGGCCTGTGATACTTAAAAAGAGTCAGAGACCAGTTGGAGATGTCATCTGGTTATACACACATGTGCGCACAAACACACACACCCCCCATCTGTGCTGAAAGACCTGGTATCTTTTCATGCCTCAGAATTTGTCAACCATGGATCTTCCCTACTAGTTCCCTCCCTCCACGCACAACCAGCCCTCTATTTCTCAATGCCTTACCTGGTCTTCAAAGATCTGGCCTCTACCTCACACACCAAAGCCTGATGCTGACTCTAGGTATAAGGAGCCTGAGAATGTAAGAAACCATGTATCTGAGCTCCCAATGTCATTATGGCCATAGTAGTTCTTGGTTTATTTAGAAGCATACCCTCCAAAATAATGGTCAAAGAAGCCTGATTTTCTTACCTCAAGAATTCTGCCAAATTTCTCTATCAGGGAGAACTTTAGCTTTCCCCACAAAGGGCAGGGTGGTACGTATAACTAATTCACCTATACTCCATGCTTGGGCTGACAAATAAAACAAGCTGCACATATGTGTTCCAGAATATTGAACCAGACTGCTCTCCATTGAATACAGGACCAGCCACAGAGTAGATGCTAAATTAATGCCCTGACTTCGACTGAACCAAAGAATCCTTTCTATTCCCCAAAGCCACAAATCCATCATAATTCAGCCAATAAAATAAATGTACTTAAAATTGTTGTTTTAAAAGAGGTGCCCTAAGACTCTCACTTAGGAAGTCTTCTTTCTACTGGTTCTTTAACCTGAAAGTTGACAACTTCCTGATTTTTCACACACACAACATCATTTACTCTGGTATCAGGACCAGATTTGCCTGATTAGAAAGAATAGGAAGAAAAGTCAATAATTAAGAGACTAACAGAAGAGTTAAAAAAATATCAACCTAACTATATCTCAGGATGAAATGAACTCAGAGGTTTGCAGATATTTGGATTGTATTTTTCCTTTACTTTATAATCAACTCATGTTAATATAAACCAAAAACACAACTTGAGCTAAACACACATTTCCCACTCATGACTAATTACAAAGCAGGCATTTCAAATCAGCACTGAGCTAATGTTTTTAGAACAATTATTTAATTTTCCCAAGGTCCAATATCTGTCGAGTAAATCACCAATTTCCATTTCACTCTTATTTAATATAAAAAATCAAATTAGTATAAAGCTATTTCACAGCTGTCTTTAAATTAAACCATAGTCAAGAGCAGGCAGCATTTAGCACTGGCATTGCCAAATCAAACATTCTTTTTGTTCAAAGATTAAAAAACATTACTAAAAGATACACTTTGCTGTGGTTTTTTTTCTTAATATTTTTATTTATTTATTTGACAGAGAGAGATACAGCAAGAGAGGGAACACAAGCAGGGGGAGTGGGAGAGGGAGAAGCAGGCTTCCCGCTGAGCAGGGAGCCCGATACGGGGCTCGATCCCAGGACCCTGGGACCATGACCTGAGCCGAAGGCAGATGCTTAACCAACTGAGCCACCCAGGTGCTCCTTTTACTGTGAAGTTTTAAGCTGGACTTCATAATCTCAGATTTTAACTTGCGATTTTTCACAAGTGACTCAAATACTGAAATGTATATTTCTAAGGATAGGGGTTGGCAGCAGAGCAGAATATGAAACATACACATTCTTTTTAAATCAACTTTTGGAAAATAATTTTTAGAATCACTAGCTCAGCTATTAAATCTTTTTGTTGATAATCAGTTTCTTGCATTAAGTAGAAAACTGGATCCTCTAGTAGCAATGTAGACCTTCAAAGAGAAATCAATTTCATTTCTTCACAGTTTGGATGAATGTTTAAAAGTGCAATTGCTGTCACAATCAATAACACATTTGGGACAAGATTTGGAGAATTATGAAACATTTTATTTGTTCACTGGCTCTACTTTTCTCCCAAACATAAAAGAATAATTCATAGAAGTGGATTGGTCATTTTTTGTGAAACAATTCAAATTAGCAATTTTCTTCATCTTTAAAATAAGTATGTAGTGACTTGGGTCACTGACATATTTTTTGAGTTGGTAAAGACAAACACTTCATTGCTGTTAATTATAATCAAGCCCTTGCCATTCTTCCATATAGAATGAATAAATGTTACTTTGTTAATGTCTAAAATCATACAACAAATGGGTTAACTTATTAACATATAAACATGATAGCAACAATTATCTCTGGTTAGTGGATCCCTAGGTGCTTTTTGTTTCCTATTGTATACTCTTCTGTATTTTCCAAACTTTCTACAGAGAGAATGTATTCTTTTCATAATAAAAATTTTTTAGGGGTGACATCAACAAGATGGTGATATAGGTTGTTCCTGACTTTGCTCCCCTTCATATAAAGAACAACCGTTCAAGAATAAAACACCACTGAGAGAATCCTAGAACACAAAGATAAGGCTGAAAGCACCCCCTGCACCACACAGAGCAAGACAGACTGCACTAGAAGACAAAGAAGTGGCTACATGTTGACCACAATCGCCCCTCCTCCAGGATAGCACAACTCCACATGAAGAGGTCTCCTCTGAGCCTCTGGAGCTTCCAGGGGGTAAAAGAGACCCAGGAGGGAAAACCAGTCATCCCCAGCATTGTAGGTCACTTTAAGTGAGCCCCTACTCTGATCTCACACCATGGGGATTGCAGGGGAATGTGCAGGGCCCAGCCACTGGGAATCTGACTGTGACCAAGGGGAGAGGGGCTTACAACAACCAGCACAGGC
Organism: Zalophus californianus; assembly: GCF_009762305.2. NCBI lineage: Eukaryota > Metazoa > Chordata > Mammalia > Carnivora > Otariidae > Zalophus > Zalophus californianus. The sequence continues at coordinate 92,607,709 of NC_045596.1, forward strand.
AGACTGAGTTCACACCAGCAGTGCCCAAGTCATCATCTCAACCAGGGGTTTCGCTCATCTGTAGAACCAAGACCAGACCACACTCTGACCAGGGAACTCTGCAGATTACAGATCTGCCTGATTTGGTTCCTCAAATGAGTTCTGCCAGCCCTAAAGCTGGGCTTGCCCCAAGCCCAGGCCAAGGAGCTGAATCACAGCCCCACCTGCTGTGCAGTGTCTTCTGGCTCCATCTGACCAGAAGCGCGGGCAACTACTCCTAGAGTTGTGTGGTCCAGCAGCCATAGAGCAGAGAAGTGGACAGGCAGAGCTGATTGCTCCCAGAACAAAGCCAGTGCTGGCAGTGGAGTGTCCCCACACTACACATAGGCAGAGGGATTAATTCAGAGCCAATACTGAGGGTAATTCCTGGCACCTCCCAATGAGAGAAGCTGTTGAGGAAATTCAGAGTAGCTGAAGTAGCCCCTCCCCCTCCCACCCAGACAAAGGAGCTTCAACATAGCTATATCTCTGTGAACAGTGAGATGGGGTCGAAACACACTGTTTTTTGACCCCATCTCACTAGCAGGGATGGTGACAACTCCTGGAAACCCCTGGAAACTGTGTGGCCAGCAACACTCAAACCAAAAAGTATGTAGCAGAGCCAACAGTTTGACAAGCAAAGCCAGCGGCCCTGTTCAGTCAGGGAACTTGGGATGCAGGTTGGCTTGAATTAAGACAACAAACAGCTTTAGCAGCTTTAAAGCTGGTTCTCCCACTGCATCTGTTCATCTAATTCTAGCCCCCTCATTGCTGAAGATAGCCTTCAGCCCATCTGACCAGAAAACCTAACACACAGGAAACTACACAGTCCATTCAACAGCACTACTTACTCTGGCACTGGAACAGAGAGCACAGCCCAGGCTTCCCCCATCTGCAGAGAAAAACCAGTGGCCTCACCTGACCAGGGAATTCAGTGTCCACTCTGGCCCGATTTGAGGCCCTAAACAATGAGCGGTATAGGGCCTGGCTCCTGCCCTGTTGCCCTGCTAGGGCAGGGAAGCTAACTCATAGCCCCATCCAGTACCAGTCTCAAACATGTAATAAGCCTAACCTAAAAATCCAGGCAACCGTAGAGACCATCCTACAGCCTCACTTGGGTAGGGAAGCAAACCAGCAGTTCTCTCCAACTGTTCTCAGCCAGTGGCACAATCCCCCACCAAATCCTCAGCACTCAAACACTTACCTCACCCAAAAATAGACAAGAGCTTGCCCCACCTGCCCAAGGATAATATCAAGAAATACAAACAGAGCTGATTGGTTAAGAACTATCTCTGTCAAACTAAATCTGTAAAGACTAGAAGAGGAGCCTGATTACTCAAATGTACAGATACTAACATAAGGAATCAAGGATCATGAAAGAAAAAAAAGATCTTGAGAACTCAGGTAAATATGACACCACCAAAGAAAATTAATAAAGCTCCAATAATGAACTCTAAAGAAATGGAAGTCTATAAATTGTAAAAGAATTCAGAATAATCCTCTTAAGAAAGTTTAGTGAACTACAAGAAAACACAAGCAGACAACTAAACAGAGTTAGGAAAACAATGCATAAAAAAAACCCCAAGAAGTTTGACAAGGCAATAGCAACCATCAAACAAATAAAGACTCCCCCCCTTTTTTTAAACTTTTAAACTAGGATTGTTAAGTGAATTATGCACCACTATTACTATATTGAAGAATCTAACTATAGCTATATATTTGCCATTATTGGTGAGATTTACATTACCCGTTTTTTATGGTGTTAATTAGCATTCTTTTATTTTTGCTCAAAGAACTCCCTTTAGCATTTCTTGTAAGGCAGCTCTGGTGCTAATAAAGCCTTTCAGCTTCTGTTTGTTCAGTAAACTACTCCTTTCTTTTTTTTTTTTTTAGATTTATTTACCTATTTGAGAGAGAGAGCAGGGCAGGGGCAGAGAGAGAGGGAGAGAGAGAGAATCCAAAGCAGACTCCATGCTTAGCATGGAGCCCAACATGGGGCTCAATCCCACAACCCTGAGATCACAACCTGAGCCAAAATCAAGAGTTGGGTGCTTAACCAATTGAGCCTCCCAGGCGTCCCTTTATCCTTTTGTTTCTGAAGGACTTTGCTGGGTATAAAATTCTTGGTTGTCAGTTCTTTTTAGATATTTTGAATATGTCATCTAATTTTCTCTTGGCCTGAAAAGTTCCTGTTGAGAAATTTGTCAAGAGTCTTATGGAAATTCCCTGGTATGTAACTTCTCTCTTTTCTCTTGCTGCATTTAAAATTCTTTGTCTTTGACTTTTCATTTCAACTTCATTACAAAGTGTCTCAGCATAGCTCATTTGAGTTCAACCTACTTGGGATCCTTTGGGTCTTATGGATCTGAATGTCCATATCTCTCCCTAGGTTCTCTGATTGCTTTAAATATAGTTTCTGTCCTTTTCTCTTTCTCTTCTCCGTCTGGAATTCCCATAATGTGAATATTATTTTCATTGTGTCTCATAATTCCCATAGGCTTTCTTCACTCTTTTTCATTCTTTTTAGTTTTTGCTCCTCTGACTAGATAATTTTCAATATCCCTTTCAATGTCCTCTAGGTCACAAATTCTTTCTTCTGCATGGCTAAGTCTACTTTTGAAACTCTCTACTGAATTCTTCAGTTTAGTTGTATTTTTTAACTCTAGATTTCTGCTGTTTTTGTTTTAGATGGTGCCTATTTTCTTGTTGAACTTCTTGTTTATTCATGCATTGTTTTCCTAATTTTTAAAAGATTTTATTTATTTATTTGAGAGAGAGAGAATGAGAGAGAGAGCATGAGAGGGGGGAGGGTCAGAGGGAGAAGCAGATTCCCCACTGAGCAGGAAGCCTGACATGGGACTCGATCCCAGGACTCCAGGATTATGACGTGAGACAAAGGCAGTCACTCAACCAACTGAGCCACCCAGGTGCCCCTTGTTTTCTTAATTTGAATGCACACTAATGCAAGGAGGGTTCAACATATACAAATCAATGTAATACGCCACAATAATAGAATGAAAGAAAAGAACCATATGAACATCTCAATAGATGCAGAAAAAGCATATGGCAAAATTCAATATCCATTCACAATAAACTCTTAACAAATCAAGATTAGAGGAGCATATCTCAACATAATAAAGGCTATATATGACAAGCCCACAGCTAATATCATACTCTATGATGAAAGGCTGAAAGGTTTTCCTCTAAGATCAGGGACCAGACAAGGACGCCTCCTCTTACCACTCTATTCAACATAGTACTGAAGTCCCACTAGAGCAGTCAGGCAAGGAAAAAGAGAAAGAAAAGAAAAGAAAGAAGAGAAGAGAAGAGAAAAGGAAAGAAAGAAAGAAAGAAAGAGTATTGGAGTTGGAAAGAAAGAAGGAAAAGTGTCTCTGTTGCATATGACATGGTATATAGAAATTCTAAAGACTAAAAAAAAAACCTGTTCGATCTAATCAATAAATTTTGTAAAGCTGCAGAGTCCAAAATTAACATACAAAAATCAGTAGTGTTTCTATACACTAATACTAAGTTTTCTGAAAAAAGCAACAAAGAAATTGATCTCACTTATTATAGTATCAAAAACAATGAAATACTTAGAAATATATTTAACTAAGGAGGTAAAAGATCTCTACTCTGAAAAGTATAAGACATTGTTGAAAGAAATCAAAGAATAAATGGAAAGGCATCCCTTGTTCATAGGTTGGAGAAAATTAATATTGTCAAATGTCAAAACTTAGCTAAAGTTATCTATAGATTCACTGCAACCTCTATCAAGATTCCAATGGCATTTTTTTTACAATGTAGAAAAAATACTCCTACAATTTATATGGAACCACAACAGACCCCAAATAGCCAAAGAATTCCTGAGAAAGAACCAAGCAGGAGGCATCACACTTCCTAATTTCAAGCTATACTATAAAGCTGTGGTCATCAAAACAGTATGATACTGGCATAAAAACAGAGTAGACCAATGGAACAGAATCAAGAGCCCAGAAATAAACCCAAGCATATACAGTCAATAACTGACAAGGGAGCAAAGAATACTGATAAGAGAAGAGACAACCTCTTCAATAAGTGGTGATGGAATAACTGGATATTCACATATAAAAGAAGGAAACTGGATCCATATCTTACAACACTCACAAAAATTAATTCAAGATGGATTAAAGACTTAAATGTAAGACCTGAAATCATAAAATCCTAGAAGAAAACATAGAAATAAAGTTCCTTGACATGGACTTTGGTCATGATTTTTTGGATATGACACCTAAAGTACAAGCAACAAAATAAACGAGTGGGACTACACCAAACTAAAAAGCTTCTGCACAGTAAAAGGAACCATCAACAAAGTGAAAGGAATACTTACAGAATGGGAAAAAATATTTGCAAGTCATATATCTGATAAAGAGTTAACATCCAAAATGTATAAAGAATTCATACAACTCAGTAGCCACCAAAGAAATAACCCAGTTTTAAAAATGGGAAAAAGACCCAAACAGACATTTCTTCAAAGACTTATGAAAGGCCAAGAGGTACATGAAAAGATGTTGAACATCACTAGTCATTAGGGAAATGCAAATTAAAACCAAAGTGAGATGTCACCTCATGCCTGTTAGAATGGCCATTATCAAAAAGATAACAAATGCCAGTGCAAACGTGGAGAAAAGAGAACCCTTATGCACTGTTGTTGGTAGGATTGTAAACTGGTGCAGCTACTATGGAAAACAGTATGGAGTTTCCTCAAAAACTTAAAAAAATAGAACTACCATATGATCCAGCAATTACACTTTTGGAAATATATCCAAAGGAAATGAAAACTCTAACTTAAAAAGGTAACTGCACCCCCATGTTCATAGCAGTGTTATTTACAATAGCTTAGACATGGAAACAACCTAAGTGTCACTGATGGATGAATGGATAAGGAAGTTACGGTATACGGGCACCTAGCTGTCTCAGTTGGTGAAGTGTGTAACTCTTGATCTTGGGTGGTAAGTTCAAGCCCCACATTGGACATGGAGCTTACTTAAAAAAATAGAAGCTGTGATTGATCTATCTATCTACCTATAGATCTATCTATATTACTCAGCCATAAAAAATGAGAAAACCCTACCATTCATGACAACATGGATGGACCTTGAAGGCATAATGCTAAGTAAAATAAGTCAGAGAAAGACAAATACTGTATGAGCTCACTTATATGTGGCATATTTTTTAAAGATATTTTTTTAAGTTTGAGAGACAGAGTGAGAACACAAGCAGGGGGAGGGGCAGAGGGAGAGGGAGAAGGAGAAGCAGACTCCCTGCTGAGCAGGGAGCCCATCATAGGACTCGATTCCAGGACCCTGGGATCATGACCTGAGCTGAAGGCAGATGCTTAACTGGCTGAGTCTTCCAGGCACCCCATACGTGGCATATTAAAAACCGAACAAAACAATCTCCTAGAAAAAGAGATTGGACTTGTGATTACTAGAGGTGGAGAGTAAAGGGAGGAAGAATTGGAGGAAGGTGATCAAAAGGTACAGAGTCCCAGTGATACCATAAATAAGTACTAGGGATGTAATGTACAACAGGATGACAATAGCTAATACTGCTGTATGATATACAGGAAAGTTAAGATAATAAATCCTAAGAGTTCTCATCACAAGGAAAATGTTTTCCTTTTTTTCCTTTCCTTTTGTTGTATCTATATGAGAAGATGGACATTAGCTTAATCTACTGTGGTAATTCATTTCACAATATATGTAAATCAAAGCAACATGCTGGGGCACCTGGGTGGCTCAGTTGGTTAAGCGACTGCCTTCGGCTCAGGTCATGATCCTGGAGTCCCGGGATCAAGTCCCACATCGGGCTCCCTGCTCAGCAGAGAGTCTGCTTCTCCTTCTCACCCTCCTCCCTCTCATGCTCTCTGTCTCTCATTCTCTCTCTCTCAAATAAATAAATAAAATCTTAAAAAAAAAAAAAAAGACTTTCTTAAAAAAAAAAAAAAAAAGCAACATGCTGTTCCTTAAACTTATGCAGTGATGCATGTCAATTATTTCTCAATAAAACTGGGGAAAAAAAGAGTAGTATAGATAAGTGAATTGTAGGGTGCTCAGGCAGTTAAGCATCTGCCTTCAGCTCAGGTCATGATCCTGGGGTCCTGAGATCAAGTTCTGCATTCGGCTTCCTGATCAGTGAGGAGTCTGCTACTCCCTCTGCCCCTTCCCTGGCTGGTGCGCTCTCTCCCCAGCGCCGCCCCCCTCACAAAAACAAATAAAATCTTAAAAAAAAAAAGTGAACTGTAGTTATTTTTAGAATGGAATATCAAATGGAAATGAGAATATTAAAAACTACCAATATTCAAAACATGTGAATGAATCTCATGAGAATATTTAATAAATCAGATGTAAAAGCATAATGTGATTCCATTTATATAAAGTTGAAAAGTCTGCAAATGGTAACACACATTATAATTTTCTGTTTTCACAAGTTAGGATATCCTGAGGATGACAATGTAGTAGCAGTGGGGGGACACGAAGGGGCTTCCTCGATGTTGATCATGATCTGAGTGCTGGTTACAAAGATGTAGTCACTTTGTGAAAATTCACTTAGCTGTATACTTGTAATTTATGCACTTTTCTATACGTGTGTATTTAAAAATACCTCAAAATTAAAAAAATTAAAATCTATTATATAGTCTATATGTCAATAGCTACCATGTGAATAAAGGCACAGGATAAAGACTAGAAGAACATGAGACAAAGGTAGTCTTTCACTCATTCATTTGTTCATTCGTCCAACAGATACTTATATTGAGCACCTGCTATACCAGGTATGGTGCTGGGTAGTGGCCATGGCCAGGTACTGGGCACTGCTATCTCCAGGAATGAATTTCTAGTGTTCTTCTTCTTCTTTTTGTATTTCTAAAAAGTTTTATTGTGAACATGTATTTAGTTATAAAATAACAGGACATTATATATATTTATTTTTAAAAGATTCTGATAGAAGGACAAGAACCGTATGATCCTCTCAATAGATGCAGAAAAAGCATTTGACAAAGTACAGCATCCTTTCTTGATTAAAACTCTTCACAGTGTAGGGATAGAGGGTACATACCTCAATACCATAAAAGCCATCTATGAAAAACCCACAGCAAATATCATTCTCAATGGGGAAAAACGGAGAGCTTTTTCCTTAAGGTCAGGAACACGGCAGGGATGTCCACTCTCACCACTGTTGTTCAACATAGTACTAGAAGTCCTAGCCTCAGCCATCAGACAACAAAAAGAAATAAAAGGCATCTGAATCGGTAAAGAAGTCACACTCTCACTTTTTGCAGATGACATGATACTCTATGTGGAAAACTCAAAAGATTTCACCCCAAAATTGCTAGAACTCATACAGAAATTCAGCAATGTGGCAGGCTATAAAATCAATGCACAGAAATCAGTGACATTTCTATACACCAACAACAAGACCGAAGAAAGAGAAATGAGGGAGTTGATCCCATTTAAAATTTCACCAAAAACCATAAGATACCTAGGAATAAATCTAAACAAAGAGGCAAAGAATCTGTACTCAGAAAACTATAGAATACTCATGAAAGAAATTGAGGAAGACACAAAGAAATGGAAAAACATTCCATGCTCATGGATTGGAAGAACAAATATTGTTAAAATGTCTACGCTACCTAGAGCAATCTACACATTCAATGCAATCCCTATCAAAATACCATCAACTTCTTTCCACATAACTGGAAAAAATAATCCTAAAATTTGTATGGAACCAGAAAAGACCCCTAATAGCCAAAGGAATGTTGAAAAAGAAAACCAAAACTGGTGGCATCACAATCCCGGACTTCAAGCTCCATTACAAAGCTTTAATCATCAAGACAGTATGGTACTGGCACAAAAACAGACACATAGATCAATGGAACAGAATAGAGAGCCCAGAAATGGACCCTCAACTCTATGGTCAACTAATCTTCGACAAATGTCCAATGGAAAAAAGTCTCTTCAACAAATGTTGGGAAAATTGGACAGCCACATGCAGAAGAATGAAACTGGACCATTTCCTTATACCACACACAAAAACAGACTCAAAATGGATGAAAGACCTAAATGTGAGACAGGAATCCATCAAAATCCTAGAGGAGAACACAGGCAGCAACCTCTTCGACCTCGGCCGCAGCAACTTCTTGCTAGAAATATCACCAAAGGCAAGGGAAGCAAGGGCAAAAATGAACTATTAGGACTCCATCAAGATAAAAAGCTTTTGCACAGCAAAGGAAAGTCAACAAAACCAAAAGACAACCGACAGAATGGGAGAAGATATTTGCAAATAACATCAGATAAAGGGCCTGTATCCAAAATCTATAAAGAACCCATCAAACTCAACACCCAAAGAACAAACAATCCAGTCAAGAAATAGGCAGAAGACATGAACAGACATTTCTCCAAAGAAGACATCCAAATGGCCAACAGACACATGAAAAAGTGCTCAACATCACTTGGCATCAGGGAAATACAAATCAAAACCACAAAGAGATACCACCTCACACCAGTCAGAATGGCCAAAATTAACAAGTCAGGAAACAACAGATGTTGGCAAGGATGTGGAGAAAGGGGAACCCTCCTACACTGTTGGTGGGAATGCAAGCTGGTGCAGCCACTCTGGAAAACAGTATGGAGGTTCCTCAAAAAGTTGAAAATAGAGCTACTCTATGACCCAGCAATTGCACTACCAGGTATTTATCCCAAAGATACAAATGTAGGGATCCAAAGGGGCACCTGCACCCCAATGTTTATAGCAGCGATGTCCACAATAGCCAAACTATGGAAAGAGCCCAGATGTCCATCAACAGGTGAATGGATAAAGAAGATGTGGTATATATATATACACAATGGAATATTCAGCCATCAAAATGCAGCCATCAAAAAAATAAAATCTTGCCATTTGCAGCAACATGGATGGAACTAGAGGGATAAGCTAAGCGAAATAAGTCAATCAGAGAAAGATAATTATCATATGATCTCACTGATATGTAGAATTTAAGAAACAAGGCAGAGGATCATAGGGGAAGAGAGGAAAAATGAAACAAGATGAAACCAGAGAGGGACACAAACCATAAGAGACTCTTAATCATAGGAAACAAACTGAGGGTTGCTGGAGGGGAAAGATGGGGTAACTGGGTGATGGACATTGGGGAGGGTGTGTTTTAATGAGCACTGGGTATAAGACTGATGAATCACAGACCTGTACCCCTGAAACAAAAAATACATTATGTTAAAAAAAATAGTAAAAAAATTAAGAAAAAATGAATTAAAAAAAAAGATGATAAATCTATGGTTCAGAAAGGAGTGTATCGATATAATTGTGTAGCCATGTTCTAATAGATGAGTTTTTGAGATACTTTTTTTTTTAATCGCTTCTTGGCCTTTTGGCTAAGATCAAGTGTTGAGATATTTACTTATTTTTGAAGTAACACTGGTATTCCCCAGGAAGCCTTTTCCATGCCCTTTGTAAAATATATTCCTTTAGCAAACAGTAGTCATAATTTTTAGAAAAAAATGTATTTTTATTAGTAAGATTTTATATTACCTTCAATATCTGCCTATCTAAATATAAGTATTTCTTTTGGAGAGCAAATTTTTTATATTTAATGTTATTTAAATACTTTCAAGGTTTTTTTCAATAATAAGGTTTTAGGATAATTAAAAAATATAAAAAATGTATAGTGTAAAATGAATTTGAATTTATATAAATACAAATTATCTATACCATGTCTTTTTGTGAATGAGATTTATCTTTAGATTTATCCTTTTCATTCTTTTTCTTCTGTTTTTCCTCTGCTTGTTTTTCAAAATAATCTTTAAGAAGATGGTTCAGCTGTGGTTCATACTGGCTTGCATGTTGTAATCCATCTTCCCTTCCTTAAAAAGATACAAAACATGAGACAACAGTATTTCATAGTGGTCCCCTACTATTTCAGTCATCTCTCACAGTGGCAAATCCAGAGCTGTTCCTACCTGAACCACTTCAAGCACTAACTCAAAAGTCAGTTTCAATTCAAAATGCTTGAATTAAACATATTTTTACTTTACCTTCACAGTGTTGGATCACACGTCCCCAGAGTCGATTTTTCCGCAAACAGGATAAATTTCCCACGATCAATAAATGCCTCCTTCCTCTGGTCAATGCAACATTCATTCTTTTTTCTGAATCAATAAATCCTACTTGTCTTGTTCTTACACAGGACAGAATAATGATCTCCTTTTCAGCTCCCTGAAAAGCATCTACTGTGGATACATGCACAGCTTTAATATCAGGATGGTCAAAGTCCACGGCACTGAGTAAATGACAAAGCTATGGAGGAAAGAAGAAAGAGATCATACAGGGCAGCGACTATGAAGAACTTAAGACCTGAACCAATTCACAGCAGCCATTTTTATTTAACTGGTAGTGGATAATTTTCATTTTCTTTTTTATGACTCACAAAGATTTGGTAGATAGTTTCTAAAATGATACATAAATAACTAGAGGACAATATAAATTAGGAAACAAAATCAAAAGTGGTGATTTATCTATTGCTGGAGAATTCATCTGGATATGCTAATTCAGAGTTGATAAATAATAAAACAGATGAAAAATATTTTTTTAAAAAAGCAAAAACTAGTTAGAATTGGCTTATTGTACATTAATATCTGGTATCTTTGATTAATAAAATGAAATGATAATGAAAGAACATTTTGGAAAACAAAGACTGAATCCCATCTGTCTCAAAACACAATGCATACACTGTATTTTCTTCCCTCTAATTTGTTTATTTGCATTTTTGCCCCAACAGCTGTAAACTGAATTTAATTAAACCTTGTTAGGTTTACATTTAATTATACAGAAAAAAAGCCAGACCAGACAAAAATCAGAATTTTTTTAATATGTTAATAATACTCCCAAAAGTTTTTTAAGCACCACACTAAACCACTACAAATGTAACATCAAATAGTATAACATAAAATTATAATATTTAAGTATCATAACATGTAATACAAACCTTGTACATCTGGGATTTGTATAATGTTATCACCCCAATCATAGAGCCCGCTATTCCACTTGCAATCAGTGATTGAATCAGCTTGAGTGTAAAAGCAGCTTCTGCCACATTATGAAAGCTGTTATCTCTTTCAATCTGGAATAAGAAACAGATCCTAAATTATATTTCCCAGAAAGGCTATGGAAAAACCAAGAAAACCATATAAACAACAACAATAAAATTAAACCCGGAAACTAAACCATGTTGACTCTCATTAACATTAATGTCATTTACCTGTTCCAGTCCTTTAACGTTATAGAAACACAGGGTTGGGAGCCATTCCAATAAAGGGCTCCTCTCTGTTTCTGAAATGCCATTCATGAGGTTTCCCTCATAAAACAGATCATTAGAGATAGCACTGATTGCAGGATGACAACGGTACTGGGTTCTCAAGAGAACTGGCTTATGCCCCTAAGAAATTTAAATGCAGAAAAATAAAAAATTAAAGCATTTTTTTTCCTTAGGGAAAAAAATAATATTTTAAAATTTAAAAGTATCACCATATTGTGCTCTTAGTAAATGAATTACAACCATGAAATAGATTATAGATTGTAAATGAATTACAACCATGAAATAGACTATAATTTTAATTACTAAAAATATTTTCATGGTAAACTATTATTATATCACTAAATTATAAAATATAAAACAGGTCAAATCTTCAAATTATTATCTAGTAAGTTTGGCACCTAACATTATGCTTTCATAATCTATGCAGAGTTGGCTTCACACTAAATTGAAAGGCAATCTTCAAAAAAAATTAGAAAGTGTTGTTGATAACTCATTTATTAATTTTCCCCCTTGGGCACAAGCCATCTTTCATTTTGAATCTTCAAAGAAGTTTCCAATTTTGTTAGTGCATCATAAAATCCACATTCCATCTACTTTGGGGCTGTTCTGGAACATGTTCGTTCTTTGCAAAATGTTCTGTAGCACTGTCTGAACATTTTAAATAACTACAAGTTACTCTAATAATAAAAGCACATAGTAAAAGGCAGGATTAATGATCACACAGACAAGCTATTTTTTATGGGAGAAAAACAGTAAGTAAAAAACCAATCCTCAGTACTAATCAGGGCATAAGTTTGTGGATGAGTCTAAGTCAGTGGGCATGTGAAATCTCTGACAAAAGTACACAACATACTCAAAGTACAAAAACGCTCAAAGGCTCTGGGGCACCATGCTGGCTCAGCAGGTGGAGCATGTGACTCTTAATCTTGGGGTTGTGAGTTCCAGCCCCAGGTTGGTTGTGGAGCCTACTTTAAAAAAAAAAAATGCTCAAAGGACCATGATTTAGTACTAGAAAAAATGTTAGAGAAATGACTAAATTATAGTATATCCAAATTATGTATTTGGTGATTAAACATATTTATGACAACAGTGATGATTACAAAGCTAGTTAGTAACACAGGGAAATGATTATAATGCAAAGTTTTTAAAAAAAAGGCAGGATAGAAACTATATGGTATGATCTCAATTATGTAAAAAATATACATATTTTTCCAGCTTTATTGTGATATTATTGACACTAAACATTGTGTAAGTTGAAGGTGTACCAGGAGTTGATTTGATACACTTATATATTACAAACTGATTATCACCACAGCATTAGCTAACACATCTATCACATCACATAGTTACCATATCCTTTTTATAGTAAGAATATTTAACATATACTCTCCTGGCAATTTTCAAGTATGTAATATAGTATTATTAACTATAATCACTATGCTGTTAATTAGATCCCCAGAACTTATTCATCCTATAACCAGAAATTTGTACCCTTTGACAACATCTCCCTTTTTCTACCTCTTTACCTCCCAGTTCCTGGTAACCACAATTCTACTCTGTTTGTACGGAGGTCAGCTTTTTTAGATTCTACATATAAGTGATATATACTATTTGTCTCTCTGACTTATTTCACTTAGCGTAATGCTCTCAAGGTACATCCATGTTGTTGCAAATGGCAAGATTTCCTTTTCATGGCTGCATGATATTCCAATGTGTGTGTGTGCACATATCAAATATAAGTATTTTTATAGTTTATATATATACATATATTTGATATAAGCATATACCCCAAAGATAAAAGCTGGAAGGAACAATACTAAAATATTACAAAGGATTTTCTCTTGGGGGCAGTGAGGTTATTATGGATTTTTTATTTATTTTTTTTACCTTTTAGTTTTCTGTAGTTTCCACACTTTCTATCATGATTAGTAGATATTATTTTTATTTCTTTTAATTCTGAACTAGTTCAAAGATACAGAAAAGCAAAGAAAATATAATACTCATGTATGTACCACATAGATCTGACATTAGTATTTAGTCATTGTTGCTTCAGATCTCTCTTAAGATATAAAATGTGACATATATAGCTAAAGCCCCTACCTCATCTATTTCCTCTGCCACCTTCTCCAGAAATAGCTCCAAACTAAATGTATCTTACGGCATTCCCATGCAAGTTCTATATGTTTACTACAGAGGCATGTATCTATGATTAATACATATTATTTGTTATGCTCTTGAAATTGACATAAATTGTATTTTACACTATGTAACCCTTTGCACCTTGCTTCTCTCAATATCCACTATGTTTACGAGAACTGTCTATATGGATCAAGTTAATTCACCTTAACTGTTTTATATATTCCATTTTGTAAATTCTATTCCATTTTATTCTGTAAATAAATCACTTTTAAGTCCTTTATTTGCCCTTTTAAAATTCCCTCTAAAAATCTACTCATATTTTAAAAGTCATCGACAACAAATAAGTGAAAGAGCAAAGAACATAACAGCATGCATAGTATGCTAGCATTCGTTACAAGAGGGGGGAAATATTTTATGTGTTTGCTTACACTGGCATAAATTATCACTAGAAGGATACAAGAAAAAGATGACAGTTGCTTTGGGGGAGAGAAACTGAGTGGTTCGGGGACAGGAGTGGAAGGTTTCACTCTACTTTTTGGTTCCTCTTAAATTCAAATTCTGAATCATGTGACTATGTTACCTATTTAAAAATGTTTTAAGAATCTAAAGAATTTTTTTAATTAAGATTTTTTAAAAGCCACTGGATAGGTCTGATTCAAAAGAATCTGGACACTGACATTATGGAAGGGGTAGGAAGTTATGCAATTCAATTCAGTTACAATTAAAAGCTCAGGACAATGAAGCTTGAGTCTTCACAAAATTGAGTACAACGCAACTCAAAACTCAAATCAACTTGAAACTCAGTGTAAGGGGAAACTTCTGAAGAAAGTAGAATAAAACTGCCTTGGAGAATCCATTCTCTAATATCTAAAGGAACAACAAAATACTAAAATAACAAAATACTAAAAACAGCAAAGAAAAAAATCAGTAGCCATGCAACAAAGAAAGGTTTATAGCCAATCCAATGTCATAAACTTTAAAAAAGTACTTATCACCAAGAAAGGAACAAAATTTTAAGTGGAAGGGAGAAATACAGTACAGATCTTCCTTGACTTATGATGGGATAGCATCCTGATAAACCCATCATAAGTTGAAAATATCATAAGTAAAAATGTGTTTAATACAATCCTAAAGAAACAAACTAATTTTCTAAATAGTAATATTAAAGAATAAACTAAAAGCAGCAAAGAACAAATAGGATTTCTTCATAAAACTCACTGTAACCTAACTCAAAACTCAATGCAACTTCCAACTCAATGTAAGGGGAACAGACATAGTAAAAAAGGCTTCACAGATAATGAAGATGAAATTAAAGTAACATAAATGGAAGACAGATGAAGATACCCAATGTAAGAATAACTGGGGGACCTCTGTTTTAGACTGAATGTGTCCCCCACCCAATTCCTATGTTGCAGCCCTAAACCCCAAAGTGATGGTATTTGGAGGTGGGGCCTTTGGAAGGTAATTAGGTTTAGATAAGGTCATGAGGATGAGGTCCTCATGATAAGATTAGTCTCCTTATAAGAAGAGGAAGAGGCCAGAGTTTTCTCTCCACCATGTGAGGATACAGCCAAGAAGAGAGTTATCAGGAACCAAATCTGAAGGTACCTTGACCTCGGCCTTCCCAGCCTCCAAAACTGTGAGAAATAAATCTGTTGCTTAAGCCATCCAATATATGGTATTTTGTTATAGCAGGCTGCACAGACAAGCTACTGATAGAGAATTCAACAGGTGGAAAAAAAAAAGCTTTCCTGAAACAAAGAAAGAAAAGAATCTCCACTTTGAGAGAACTTATATTACAGAATGACTAGTTACAGAAAGCTCCACACTGAGATATACTGTAGTAAATTTATCAATTTTAAGGTTATAAAAAGAGTTCTTGCATCCAGGTAGAAAACATAAATCATTACAAGGGGAAAATAATCAGACTGGCCCTAAAATTCATAGTAATAGCAACAATTCAATAAGCCAAGGGGCCATTTACATTTAAAGGCAATAGACATTTGAAACAAAAGAACTCAGGAAAGTAGGCATCTATGAGCCATTCTTGAAAAAAAAATGATGAAGTCCAAGGTACCCAGATGAATGAAGAAGTACTGAATCTTTTAAATATAGAACTGATTCTAAATAATCGTACAAATTATGATTGTAGAACAAAAAGAATGATGTAACTAACAACAATAGGAATATGGGAAGGGATAAGAAAAGGGTGGAAAGCATGAGAGCACTAATATCTCTACCTTTCAGAACAAAGAAATCAATCCATCTGTCTAAAATCTGTCAGAGGATCTTTTAGGAAAAAACATCTCTTATGGGTAAAGAAATATTTATTTGAGATTTCATCATTTCTAGTTTCATTTCAGTTTTTCTCCTCTGTTAAGAAAGTACAGATTATTTAAAGTTCAAACAGCAAAATAACCCCTTAAATGCAATTTAAACTAGCAAGAATGGGGGTGCCTGGGAGGCTCAGTTGGTTAAGCGTTTGCCTTCAGCTCAGGTTCCAGGGTCCTGGGATCATGTCCCACATCGGGCTCCTTGCTCAGCAGGGGGTCTGCTTCTCCCTCTCCCTTTGCCCCTCCCCCAGCTTGTGCACATGCTTTTGCTCTCTCTCTCACTCTCTCAAATAAACAAATAAAATCTTTAAAAGGAATAAACTAGCAACAATGAAAAAATAAATTAATAATAATAAATAAGCTAGCAACAATGATAAAATTTTTCTTTTGGCAACAGATTTTCTATAATTCTTTTGGCTATAATATTTTAATCTTCTGCTTATAAAAATAGCTTGATTTAGATTATTGCATCAAAACAATAGCAATAATAAATAGGCAAGCAAATTGTGGTATATACATACAATGAAGTATTATTCAGCCATAAAAAAGTAATTAAATCATATAGACCAATGGAATAGAATGGAGGGCTCAGAAATAAATCTGCACATAGTCAACTGATTTTTGACAAGGGTGCCAAAACCATTCAAGGACAAGTTTTTTCAACAAATGGTGCTGGGAAAACAGGGTATCTGCATGGAAAAGAAAAAAGTTGGGTCTGTACATTATACCATACACAAAAATTAACTCAAAATGGATCAAGGAATTAAATGTAAGAGCCAAAGCTATAAAATTCTTAGAAGAAAACATTGGGGGAAATCTGTATAATACTGGACTGGGCAACAATTTCATGGCTATGACACCAAAAGCAAAAGCAACATAAGAAAAAACAGATAAATTGGACTTCATCAAAATTACAAACTTTTGTGCATCTAAGGATACTGTCAAGGGGCACCTGGGTGGCTCAATTGGTTAAGCGTCCAACTCTTGATTTTGGCTCAGGGTATGATCTCAGGGTCGTGAGACTGTGCCCCATGTCAAGCTCCGCACTGGCCTGGAGCCTGCTTAAGATTCTTTCTCCCTCTGCCCAGCCCACCACTTGCTCATGTGAGCACTTTCTCTCTCAAAAAAAAAAAAAAAAAAAAAGATACTGTCAAGAAAACAAAAGACTACCTAAGAATGGAAGAAAGTATTTGTAAATGATGTATCTGATAAGGGTTTAATATCCAGAAAATATAAAGAACACATACAACTCAACATCAAAAAACCAAATATCCCAATTCAAAATTGGGCAAAACACTTGATTAAGCATTTTTCCAAAGATAAGCGCATGAAAAAATGCTCAATGTAATTAGTCATTAGGGACACCATAATGAGATACCTACTTCACACTCACTAGGAGAGCTATTATTAAAAAAACTCAAAAAATATAAAACAAAAAAACAAATATTGGAGAAGACATGGAGAAATTGGAATATTTTGTTGAGAAATGGCTCTTGGGAATGTAAATGGTGCAGCTGATATGGACAACAGTTTGGTGGTTCCTCAAAAAGTTAAACATAAAATTATCAAGGATGTGGAGAAAGGAGAACCCTCTTGCACTGTTAGTGGGGATGCAAACTGGTGCAGCCACCCTGAAAAACCATATGGAGTTTCCTCAAAAAGTTAAAAACAGAACTACCGTACGATGCAGGGTATTTGCACTTCTGAGTCTTTACCCCAAAAATACAAGAACACTGATGCAAAGGCATACATGCACCCTGATGTTTATAGCAGCATTATCTACAATAACCAAATTGTGGAAACAGCCCAAGTGTCCATCAACTGATGAATGGATGAAGAAAATGTGGTATATATACATATATACAATGGAGTATTATTACTCAGCCAAAAAAAAGAATGAAATGTTGCCATTTGCAATGACATGGATGGAGCTAGAGAGTATAGTGCTAAGCAAAATAAGTCAGTCAGAAAAAGATAAATACCATATGATTTCACTCATATGTGGAATTTAAGAAACAAGACAAGCGGGTGCCTGGGTGGCTCAGTTGGTTAAGCGACTGCTTTCGGCTCAGGTCATGATCCTGGAGTCCCGGGATTGAGTCCCGCATCGGTCCCGCATCGGGCTCCCTGCTTGGTGGGGGGTCTGCTTCTCCCTCTGACCTTCTTCCCTCTCGTGCTGTGTCTCATTCTCTCAAATAAATAAATAAAATCTTCAAAAAAAAAAAAGAGACAAGACAAGCAAAGGGAAAAAAGAGGGGGGGAGGGAACCAAGAAACAGACTCTTAACTACTGAGAACAAACTGATGGCTACTAGAGGGGAGGTTGGTAGGGGGATGAGTTAAATAGGTAATGAGGATTAAGGAGGGCATGTGTTGTGAGAAGCACCCGGTGTTGTATGGAAGTACTGAGTTATAATGTACACCTGAATTTTAACTAACTGGAATTTGAATAAAAACTTAAAAAAAAAGAGAATGGATAAAAAAAACCCATAAAATTATTATATAACCCAGTAGTAGCACTTCTGGGTGTATAATCAAAAGAACTGAAAGCAAAGACCTGAACAGGTATTTGTATACCAATGTTCATAGCACCATTATTCACAATAGCTGAAAGATAGAAACAACCCAAATATCCACTCATCCATAGATGAGTGGATAAATAAATGTGGTATTACACACAATGGAATGTTATTTAGCCTTAACAAGGAATGAAATTCTGACACATACTACAACATGGATGAACCCTGAATGTATTATGCTAAGTAAATAAGCCAAACACAAAAGGACAAATATTGTATGATTCTACTTAAATAAAGCACTTAGAGTAGGCAAATTCATAGAGGAAGAAAGTAGAACAGAGGTTATCAGCTCAGGAAAAAGCATATTAAACAACGGGTACAAAGTTTCTGTTGGGATAATGAAAAAGTTCTAGAAATGAGTAGCATGATGGCTGCACGACATTGTGAATGTACTTTTTAAAAAAATGTACTGACATATGCTACAGTGTGGATGAACCTCAAAAACACTGTGCTAAGTGACAGAAGCCAGGCACAAAAGGTCACATATTGTATAGATTACAAGTTGTATGATATGAAAGTTGTAAACTGTATGATATAAAATCTCCTGAATAGATAAATCTATACAGACTGAAAACAAACTGGTGGTGGCCAGGGCTGGAGGAAGGAGGGAACGGAGAATAACCGCTCAATGGGTATGGCGTTTTATTTTGGGGTGAGAAAATGTTCTGAAACTAGAGAGGGGTCGTTACACAGTATTATGAATGTACTAAATGCCACTGACTTATTCACTTTAAAATGGTTAATTTTATGCTATGTGAATGTTACCTCAACTTAAAAATATATTAATAATTAATTGAAAAAATTCTTTTAAATGTGAAGCAGTACCCTACAACAGCTCTACAATAGGGTACAGGGATAATAGAGACATTATAGAGTTTTTTAAATTTTGGAGCAAAAGCAATGTATTTACTACCCACTACTAAAATACATGGGGGAAATATTCATTTCATAAAAAGGCATTTAAATTAAATTAATTTATCTTTAAGAGGGGTACTTTCTAAACAATTCCAGTTAAAATTATTTTAGGGCATAGAGTAGCTCTAATATTTTCATTTTCTATCAATCTACACAGTGTATAATCAATAAATGATAATTCTGTATGAATTTAGCAGTAGTACCATTAAGCAAAGCCGATCAAAAAGAGTTTGTTCCAATCCATTTTCATGAGCTGCATCAGAACCCTGAATAGTAGGAGGAAGCTGTTTGGGATCTCCAACAAGAATCAGCTTTTCACACTCAAACCTAAAAACAGAATTCTAAAAGTTAATCTAAGCGACAACAAAAAGCATGACATCACTTGTTGCACTTTTTTGTTTTGTTTTTTAAGATTTATTTATTTGAGAGAGAGAGAGAAAAAGAGCAGGGGTGGGGGAGCAGGGGCAGAGGGACAGAGTAAGAGAAACTTAAGCAGACTCCTCTCTGAGCCTGGAGCCCAACGGGGCTCAACGGGGCTTGATCTCATGACCCTGAAATCATGACCCTGAGCCTAAACCAAGAGTCAGAGGATTAACAAACTGTGCCACCCAGGCGCCCCTTATTGCACTATTTTCTAGAATGTATTTCAAAGAACTGGAATACCACAGAGTTCTGGGAACTAGGGCACCTAGCTGGCTTAGTCAGTAGAGCATGCGATTCTTGATCTCTGGGCTGTGAGTTCAAGTCCCACACTGGGTATAGAGATTACTTGAAAATAAAAAACCTTAAAAAAAAAAAAAAAGCTCTGGTAACTAACAAGGTTTAATAATGTTAATAAATGTATTAAAGGGACTTGAAGTTATTCAGTAAAAAATCCTTTACAACTTTTTTCCACCTAAAATTTGCTAAATGTCTACCTGCCTCTGCATAGAATTAGCATTTTGCAGAACACATTTTGAGAAACAATGACTTTTAAATTTTGTAAACTCAGAGGCTTTCTTAGAAGTCATTTGGCTTAAACTCTTATTTTAGAGGTGAAGTAAATTAGGCTCCTGGGGCTAAATGTCTTTCTAAATAGAGGTAGGATATCATGGGAAAATGTCCAGCTTTTGTAGAAAAATCTATAGTGGAACTTTAATCTAGCTGAGAAATCTGCAAGGGCCTAGTAGAATCCTAGCCTAGAGTTATCAAGGCTTTAAAAATTATGTAATCTGGGGCGCCTGGGTGGCTCAGTCGGAAAAGTGTCTGACTCTTGATTTCAGCTCAGGTCCTCATCTCGGGGTCCCAGGATCGAGCCCTGCGTGGGTCTCCATGCTCAACGGGGAGTCTGCTCTCTTCCTCTCCTCCCCCTACCCCCATTTGTGTTCTCTCTCTCTCTCTCAAATAATCTTTAAAAAAAATTATGTGATCTATCACCAGGGAAATACAAATCAAAACTATGAGATACCACCTCATACTTGTTAGAATGGCTAAAATCAACACAAGAAACAACTGGATTGGTGAGGATGTGGAGAAAGAAGAATCCTCATGCACTGTTTGTGGGAATGCAAACTAGTACAGCCACTGTGGAAAACGGTATGGAGGCTCCTCAAAAAATCAAAAATAGAACTATCCTATAATCTAGCAATTGCACTACTGGGTGTTCACCCAAAGAATGCAAAAACACTAATTCAAAAGTGGGGGGGGGCGCCTGGGTGGCTCAGGTGGTTAAGCGTCTGCCTTCGGCTCAGGTCATGATCCCGGGGTCCTGGGATCGCGTCCCGCATCGGGCTTCCCGCTCAGCGGGGAGCCTGCTTCTCCCTCTGCTTCTCTCTCTCTCTCTCCCTCTGTCTCTCATGAATAAATAAATAAATAAAATCTTTAAAAAAAAAACAAAAAAAACAAAAGTGGGGGGAATCAGAGGGGGAGACGAACCATGAGAGACTATGGACTCTGAGAAACTGAGGGTTCTAGAGGGGAGGGGGTGGGGGGATGGGTTAGCCTGGTGATGGGTATTAAAGAGGGCATGTACTGCATGGATTACTGGGTGTTATACGCAAACAATGAATCATGGAACACTACATCAAAAACTAATGATGTAATGTATGGTGATTAACATAATAAAAAAAAGGAAATACTCTTCAAAAAAAAACATTAATTCAAAGGGGTAATGCACCCTTATATCTGTAGCAGCATTATTTATAATAGCCAAGATATGGAAGCTGCCCAAGTGTCCATCGACTGATGAATGAATAAAGAAGAAGTGTTATATATATACACAATGGAATATTATTCAGCCATAAAAAAGAATGAAATCTTGCCATTTGCAATGATATAGACAGAGCTAGACAGTACAATGCTAAGAAAAGTAAATCAGTCAGAGAAAGACAAATACCATATGATTTCACTCATATGTGGAATTTAAGAAATAAAATAAACAAAGGGAAAAAATAAGAGACAAATCAAGAAACAAACTTTTAATTAGAGAAAACAAACTAATGGTTACCAGAGGAAGGCTGGTTGGGGTGGGGGGGTTAAATAGGTGATGGGGATTAAGGAGGGCACTTGTGATGAGCACAGGGTGAAGTATAGAAGCGTTGAATCACTATATTGTACAGCTAAAACTAATATAACACTATGTTAAGTAACTGAAATTAAAATTAAAAAAAAAATTATGTGATCCAAATGTCTCAACTGTGATCTAACAAAATTTTGACACGTTAACCAACCCCCCCAAATTTTCCTCTGCATTGTTTTATTTTTTTTAAATTATTATGTTGTTAATCACCATACATTACATCATTAGTTTTTGATATAGTGTTTCATGATTCATTGCATATAACACCCAGTGCTCCATTCAGCTCTTTAATACCCATCACCAGGCTAACCCATCCCCCCACCCCCCTCCCCTCTAGAACCCTCAGTTTGTTTCTCAGAGTCCATAGTCTCTTATGGTTCATCTCTCCCTCCAATGTCCCCCCCCCATTCTTCCCCTCCTGCTATCTTCTTTTTTTTTTTAACATATAATGTATTATTTGTTTCAGAGGTACAGTTCTCTGCATTCTTTTAAATAATCAGTTTAGTATCTAAATTGCTAAGAATTTTCACAAAAGTTTGGTAAGAGTTTGAAGTGTGAAATTATTTGAAATAATCGTGGTATCTGAGTGCTTTTCAGAAAAGAAATTTTTAGGTTACCTTGCAATAGGAAGGAGAGAGGCCGGTTCAGTTATTTGACTACACTCATCCAGCACTACTACAGGAAATTTAAGATCATTCATGCATGGGAATGGGCAGGCTGCACAGGTAACTCCAACTACTCGCACCTTTATTACAATAAGAATATTATTAATTAACAACCTTTTGAGAAAATAAGATAATGTATTTACCAAAGAACTTGTAAAAGCTAAAATCAGAAATGAGCTGTCCTAATTACTGGCAATCAGGAATAACAGGTCACTTTATCTCCACATTTTTATTATTTCCACGTAGGAAATGGAAATCACAGAACATAGGCTACTTAAGCCACAAATCCCTTAATAAGAACAAATAAAAGGCACACTTTGATATTCACAAGGAAGGTATTATATTATCAGGGATTTAAAAAATATTAAGGATGACATCCATATTTTATCCTTCTAGACAAAGCTGGATAAACACAACATGCATTATTATCAACACAGGCCAAAATTCTCCACAAAGAACAGTGAATATGCTATAAACTGTATTTTGCTTAACCTTCAATCACACTAGGATTTTGACTTATTTAAGAAAGTAAAGAATGCTAACTATTTCTAAACAACAGTAAATTAAAGTGTACTTGAGGCCTGTAAGCATATTTGAATCTTATAATTCTCAAATATTATAGCAGAATACCATTATTCTCAAGGCAAAATGCCTGATTAAAAAAAGCTAATATTTAATCTCTGGAACTAAATATAAACAAGAGGAAAATCATTGAATTTTCTAATTAGATGTGGTCAATTGCCACAGCAGTCTAATAGCTACACACATACACACACACACTCACATATATATACACACATACACACACACACATATAATTTTTTTTCTCTCCTAACAATCTGAAGTATAATTCCACTTTTTGGTAGCAAGGGCAGTCCACACAAACAGACCATATTTTTTGTCAACAAATGTGACTGACAAAAATATACTATACAAATTAAATACTGCCTCCACAGATCCTGCGGAACAAGAAATATATACATTAATAATAACATTCATCACGTATAACAGCCCTCTGTCAGAGTTTCCTTTTGTTAAAAACAAAAATCACAAAGCCACATTTATATTAGAAACTCCACACTTTTTGAATATTCAGCTCTTTTAAAATGATCCAGCAGAAGACACCACTGTAGTAAAATACACTGCTCATGGTACCACTCTCAAATATCATTCATTATTTAATTTCCGGAAACTATACCTGATGAAGAACCTTAGAATGAGAACCCGAAAGTTGTGAACCAGGAAGAAGTTTTTTTAAAAGAAATAGCTAGGGGAGGGAGCCTGTGTGGCTCAGTTGGTTAAGCAACTGCATTTGGCTCGGGTCATGATCCTGGGGTCCTGGGATCGAGCCCCACATCGAGCCCTGTATCGGGCTTCCTGCTCGGCGGGAAGCCTGCTTCTCCCTCTCCCACTCCCCCTGCTTGTGTTCCATCTCTCACTCTCTCTCTCTGTCCATTATATAAATAAAATCTTAAAAAAAAAAAAAAACAAATAGCTAGGAGCACCTGGGTGGCTCAGTCGTTAAGTTGGTTATTATTTCCACTTTCTCTGAGCCTTTGGCTCAGGTCATGATCCTAGAATCAAGCCCCACATCGGGCCCCCTGCTTGGTGGGAAGCCAGCTTCTTCTTCTCCCACTCCCCCTACTTGTGTTCCTGCTCTCGCTATCGCTCTCTGTCAAATAAATAATCTTAAAAAATAAATAAATAAAAGAAATAGCTAATACAAAAACATAAAGAACTAAGGTTTCTTTAAAATATTATATGATTTGTATCTACTAATTTGTCATCATATTGCTAAGATTCTAACCCCAGAAGATATTTTATTATTGATCTAGGAAATAGCAATTAAACTATGAAGCATTTTTAAAATTTAATTTTATTGTAAAGACATGTCACTTTAGAAATGTGTTAGCTCTGAATGCCTAATTGGACCTTGGAAATTTGTTAGACAAAACTTTTAAAAAAAATGTTCCCTTTAAAAGAGTTTTCATTTGGGGTGCCTGGGTGACTCAGTCAGTTGAGCATCTGACTCTTGGTTTCAGCTCAGGTTATGATCGAGCCCTGCATCCAGCTCCGAGCTCTGCGGGGAGGCTGCCTGAAGATTCTCTCCCTCTACCCTTCCCCTCACGTGCATGTGCATGCACACACACACATTCACTCACTCTCTCTCTTTAAAATAAATAAGTAATTAAAAATAAATACATAAAAGAGTTTTCATTTGTGAACAGATAATACCGATGAACAACAGATTATGCTATCTGGGCTTTCACTTGGAAAATAATAAAAAAAAAATTACCAAAGAAATCATTAACAATTATTCTTACATATCAATATTATGTTGGATAAGTGAGTAAAATGATAAGTAATTTACATAAATGACTAATTTGCATTAATTGAACACAGTCAAACTAAGCCCTTCTGGATTTAATTGGGGAGAAGAAAGTAGAGTTAACTCTATAACTCAAAATAATAGAAAGCTAGTCTGAAACCTGAGGACCTCTATAATCAAAACTTATAGATTGGTTATTATTTCCAATTTCTCTCTCCCTCCCTGTAAGAGTATTACACATCCACACTCTTTGCCATGTGACTTTGCAGTACTTGTCACCAGAGAAGTAGGGGGAGTATATTTCCCTGTCCCACTAAATATTAGGCTTGGCCATATGACTTGTTGCAGCAAATGGAATATTAGCAGACATGATATGAACAAAAGCTTTAAATGTATTTGTGTGATCTAGGCTTCCTTCTTGCACTTCTGCCATCTGTCAGGAGAAGACCATCATGCCATAGGCAAATGTTCTCAGAATGAGAGATCTGAACCATAGCCTCAAGCTGGGCCATGCCAACTGACCTTTAGAGTCATAAGTTTGTTGTCTTAAAGTATTGAGATGTTTGTTAAGCAGCAATATTTCTGAAATAACTACATAATATGGGGATCCAAGTATGTTGATTTTTCCAAATCTCTTGCAGAAAGTAACCAATGTCCACATAGTCCAAGAAGTCAACAACCCTCTTTTCTTCCCTTCCTCTTTCTTTTCCTCAAGCTCTCCTTTCATTGGAGGAAGCTACTGATTGACTTCTTTCTCATCAGCTACCAGCTAAAGGAAGCCGCCCTGGATCAGAAGCTGATAAAGGGGATGCTGCTACTTGTTACAGCTTGGGATCGTGTGTGTCCAGTCTTGGCTTCCAATACTTAGAAGCAAGTGTCTGAGCCTCCTAGATTCTCAGATATAGACAGACCCTGAAAGGCTTGGCTTTCTAGGAAGGCATTAAAGACAAATTTCACTTGGGTATTTTGTCCAGGGTCAGACCTTCTTTTCCTTCCCTATTGTACCTAGAAAAAAACCAAGTTTCATTTTAACTTGCCAGGAAATCTATTCCCACCACTTCTCTTTCCTCTTTAAGCTTATAAAAAGATATACAAATACGGAAAAGGAGAGAGGATAACTCAGTCATGGTAAGTTGGATCTGTTCACAAACTTAAAGAATGTTTTATGATAAGATAAAAATATGCACTGGATAGACATACACACACCTTATTTGAATCTAAGCTATCACAGTCATCTGTTTTATTTAAAGGAAATATTCATCAACAGGAATAAAAGAATTTTGAGTAGTATATATAAATTAAGAAACAAACTTACCTGCTTCAGCAGGGTTTTATTGGTCCCCAGTTTATGCTGTTCAATACTTTTTCTGACATAGACCCTTTCCAGAGGAGTCAAGTCTTCTTTCATTAGTGCATGTAGTTCTTTCAGTTGTTCATTTTCATTTTCTGAGGCATGCAAACTAAAAAAGAATTACATAAAAGAATATCCCTTTTTCTCCCATTTTCACATTATAAAAAAGTAAAATACAGATTTTTCTAAGTTAACAAAAAAATAAATAAGCTTTTCCACTCTTCTTCGAAAACCAAACTTAAGGGCGCCTGGGTGGCTCAGTCGTTGCGCGTCTGCCTTCGGCTCGGGTCGTGGTCCCAGGATCCTGGATCGAGCCCCGCGTCGGGCTCCCTGCTCAGCGGGGCGGCTGCTTCTCCCTCTCCCACTCCCCCTGCTTGTGTTCCCTCTCTTGCTGTGTCTCTGTCAAATAAATAAAATCTTAAAAAAAAAAACAAATTTAAAATTATATAAAATTATTATACTTTTTTTTTTAAAAGATTTTATTTATTTATTTGACAAAGAGACAGCAAGAGAAGGAACACAAGCACGGGGAGTGGGAGAGGGAGATGCAGGCCCCCCGCAGAGCAGGGAGCCCGACGCAGGGCTCGATCCCAGGACCCTGGGATCATGACCTGAGCCGAAGGCAGATGCTTAACAACTGAGCCACCCAGGCGCCCCAAAATTATTATACTTCTTTGAGCACTCTGACTTTTGGAATTCAGTGTTCTTACCTATAAGGCAAAATTGGCTTGGCAATCTTCCTGACACTCCCAACTCTGACGAACTTTTCAAATCCAAGACTGAGAAGCCTTTAAAGAAAACAAGGCAAAATAGATTCTGATTATTTAGAAGAATTTATAAAGCAAAGTTTACCTAATATTTGTTATTAAAATTAATTTTATGTAACAGTGTATTTTATAGTTATAGAATTCAATCTGATATGCCTAAACTCAGTAAATGCAATGTAGCTAAGACTTTTTTATATAATGCATTTTATAGAGAATTTTTAAATTATATTGAAGGTTCATTAAATGTTTATAAAACAGTGATGTTAATATTGATCACAAATAAAACTGTCTCTAATGACATAATAATATGGAAAACAATAGCTACCATATACGTAGCATCAGGATTTATTAGGAATGCATATCTTATTTTTACATACATTATCTCACTTAATACTCATTACAGCTCTGCAGGGTAGTATCTAATCTTAGAGATGAGGACTCCAAAAGTGAGGAATTTTGCTGAGGCCACAGAGCTAATAAGTAGAGTCGGCCATGATTCAACCTAAGCCAAGTCTGTCTACCTTCAAAGGCTATGATCATTCTTCTACATACATCACCCCCAATTAGGGCTTTGTGAAGAAGCAACTCTCATCTACCTTTCCCTCTCATGTATCTTACAGCTCTGGTTCTAGGCTAGAAACAGAGTAGAGAGTTCAATGAATATCCAGTCCTCTACAACATCTGTCACCTCAAATGGGAATTTAAAGAGTTAAAACACTAAATAAACTATAGCTTTCCACACATAGTCTCCCTAAATAATTTTGAAGCAGTTTGTTTAATGTCAATGCATGGATAGAATGCAACTTCTGCGTATTTCATAGTCCTCATCTTGGAGACAGTCAGCTACTTTTCAGTCTCAAAACACAGATTACATGTTTTCAATGCAATTTTATGTTAATTTTTTTATAATAGAGGGTGCAGTATCCTCATCATACCACTAAAATAGGGTAAAAAGTAT
Source organism: Zalophus californianus (assembly GCF_009762305.2). Classification (NCBI taxonomy): domain Eukaryota; kingdom Metazoa; phylum Chordata; class Mammalia; order Carnivora; family Otariidae; genus Zalophus; species Zalophus californianus. The sequence goes on from NC_045596.1 coordinate 92,635,684, forward strand.
GTTTTGGAGCACCTGGGTGGCTCAGTCAGTTAAGCGTCCTCTTGCTTTGGGCTCAGGTCATGATGTCAAGGTCATGAGATGAGCCCCACCTCAGGCTCCACACTTAGCGTGAAGTCTGCTTGTCCCTCTCCCTCTGCTAGTCCCCCTGCCTCGAGCGCTCTCTTTCTAAAATAAATAAAATCTTTAAAAAAAAAAAAAGTACATTTCATTTCTTCTCAAGAAACTCTTTGTCCCATCCTGTCCATTACAGTCAGAGTACATTGTCGAAAGGCACTGCTAAATGTTATTTTAATGTGAAGAAGTGTGTGAGTCTAGCCTATATGAAGTTGAGGTGTATATCCTAATTATAGATCTGTATTTCTCAGGTCCTTATCAGAGGCTTAAACATTGAAGAATTTCTCCTAAATGTTTTAGTATTCAGTACTTACCTTCCTTCTTCATTCTAACTTTGTGATTTTTCTAACTTTTCTAACAGCCTACAGTTATATTTTCATCTCAAGTTGAGCAATCTAAAGCTTTTTCCTGTTTAGCCCCCAAGTAACTCCTCATTGTCTTGAATCAAAAAATATATTCAGTCTCTGTTTTAGAGTTAGAAGGGTGTACACTGGCAGATCGATCCTTTCTGAAGGACAATTTTGAAAAATATATTAGGACTTAAAAAATATTTATATCTTGGAGTGCCTGGCTGGCTTAGTCAATAAGCATGCAACTCTTGATTGTTGTGAGTTCAAGCCAACATTGGGCACAGAGCTTACTTAAAAAAAAAAAAAAGTTTAGGGGTGCCTGGGTGGCTCAGTCAGTTAAGCACTGACTGTTGATTTCGACTCAGGTCATGATCTCAGGGTCATGGGATTGAGCCCTGCATCTGGCTCCTCATTCCTCACTCAGTGTGCAGCCTACTTAAGATTTGTTCTCTCCCTCTGCCCCTCCCTCACCCCCCCACACACACGTGCGCATGCTCTCTCTCACTCTCTCAAATAAATAAATCTTAAAAAAAAAAGTTTATATCTTTTATTCTAGGCCTAAGACTTTTTCGTAAGGAAAGAATCAGAAATGGAGACAGATTTATATCTAAGGATTTTTATCACAATATTATTTATAATGACAAAAATCTGAAAAATGTTTGCTGATCAAAATTGCTTAATTAGGAGTGCCTGGCTGTCTTAGTGGGAGAAATGTGGGACTACTGATCTCGGGGTCCTGAGTTCAAGCCCCATGTTGGGTGTAGAGATTACTTAATTAATAAAACTTAAAAAAAAACAGCTTAATTAAAGTATAAGCAGATCACTGCATATGACAGAGCTAAGAAAAATATTTTCTAAGAAGATTTGATACCATAATCTTTTTTTTTAAGATTTTATTTATTTATTTTAGAGAGAGATAAGAGTGTGAAAGCAGAGGAGGGGCAGAGGGAGAGGGAGAAAGAATCTGAAGCAGACTCCACACTGAGTGCAGAGCCCCATGCAGGGCTGGATCCCACAACCCTGAGATCATGACCTGAGCTGAAACCAAGAGTCAGACTTTCAACCAACTGCGCCACCCAGGCGCTCCAATACTTAATCTTTATGTGAAAAAAACAGGACACAAAATAAATAATACATTATGTTGAATGCTAAGTTTGGAAAATAAATGAGTATGTGTATATGCATAAAAAATCTGTAAAGAAATATATTATCTGTATAGTCTGCATATTTTCCACCTTAAGCATTCGTTTATATAATTATAAAAGCTAATTTTTAAAAAGCCTACACATTTTGAAATAATGAGTTATTTCTCCTAAGCAAACTTTGTCATTTAAGTCAAAATTCAGATCATTAAACATTGAGATATTGGTAAAATATGTACTATTTTTTTTGCATTTAAAAAAATTTTTTAAAGATTGTATTTATTTTATTTTAGAGAAAGAGAGAGAGAGAGAGGGCATGCGAGTACGAAGGGCAGAGGGAGAGGGAAAGCAACAAGCAGACTCCACAATGAGGGTGGAGCCCAAAGAGGACTTGATCTCATGACCCTGAGATCATGACCTGAGCTGAAATTAAGAGGCAGATACTTAATTGCTTAATTGACTGAGCCACACAGGTGCCCCTTTCTTTGCATTTTTAATAAAATTTTACACAATCACAAAAATTTTATACCTGCAGGACAGATTGTGATTATCTTCTTTATATCCCTCTCATTAAAATCAAAAACTTAATTTGACTAAACTGATCAGCTATTTTACTATTATATGCTCATACAGACAGGTATATAAGAGAATAACCTATAAGTTGGTTCTGTGATTTTAGCCTACTTCCAAGGTTCTTGAGTCAGAGACAAAGGATTTTATTCATGGCACAGGAAACAGCATAAGCATCCACAAATGTGCACTGGTTTCCCTTGGCCCCCAAGTCCAGTGGAAAGACATGGAAGGTCCAGATGGATGCCTGCACATGCAATGTGTTGAGCTGCAGAAAAGAACACTGAACTTGGAGAGCCACTATTCTTATAACAATCAGCAAGCAAACCTGCTCTTTGTCCTGGAGGGAGATACTACCTTGTCAGTCAAGGTTGCTTGCTACAAACATAACACTGAGAAATGTCTTGGGTAATAGTGGTCAGGGCCTTGCATCCTTAGCATCCCAGCAGGGATGCTCAGGGTCCCAGAGCAGATTGCCTCCCTCAAAAATATACATTTTAGTCCTACATGACTGAACTTAATTTTTAGTGAGTATCTTATCTTTGTGCCAAAATGGTCAGGTTTGGTATTTGATTTTATCCTACTTACAACCTAATAAAGTTAGTTTATTACTGTTTCATTGATGCTGGCTCTTGAGTCAGAGACTAAGGCCTGGAATTTTTGTGCATGGAAAAAATGTGCGTGGACACTCAGGTCCCATGATGGATTGCCTCTCTCAACAATAACCTAAAATGTTAACTACTTAGGGTTGGCTCAGTCGGAGGAGCATGTGACTCTTGATCTTGGGGTCCTGAGTTCAAGCCCTACATTGGGGGTAGAGATCAAATAAATAAAACTTTTTAAAAAATTAAAAATAAAATAATAAAATATTAGCTACTTAAATACACTAGTCATACGTACCCAAGAAGTACTCTGTCCACAGCTACATTAGTGGAAGAAGAAATGAGAAGTTTCCATGGTCTTGCATTTCCAACTGTAGGAACTTCACTCTTTTCAAATAGCTGTACAAAAAACAAAATCACCACTGCCAGCAAGTAACTCTTTCCTGCTCCAAAAACACCTAATTATTTTGAAGGAAGGGGAAAAAATAAAGGCAGTGTCATAAATAAATTTCTGAAAGCACAAGAAACATTTCATCCATCTGCCTTCCTCTCTCCTGTTTAAATTAATTTATTCAAAAAACATTCACTGAATGACCACTATGTGCTAAGCACAGAGGATAAGTAGATAACCAAAGATCTCCACATTTAATGAGACCCTAGTCTAGTTGGGAAAACAGATAAAGTAAAGGAACAATGATAAAATAATATGGTAAGTAACACCGATATGGTATTAATTAAAAAAAGAACATTCCTTTCTGCTTTGGTGGAGATGGGAATGTTTCCCAAAAATAAGAGGTAGCAGAACTAAGTCTTTCAGCATAAGATATCCAGACCACTTAAAGAAAGGGTCATTCTAGGCAAAGGCATGACAAAGTATGTAGATGTTACCTACTTCTATACAGCCTATAGCAAATAGGCAAGAGACAAGGCTGACGAGATAGGCGAGAGGATAAAGCATAAAGAGTTCTGCATGGTATGGCTAAAAAGATTAAATTTTGTCTTGGAGGCCAGGGACAGTCCCTGAAGGATTTTAAGCAACAGAACTAACTTAGGCAGACTGTATTTTGTAAAAACTACTTGAGTGAAAATATTAAGAAAGGTAAAACTAAAGGTGGATCAATTAGAAAGTGGCGTGACAATAATCGTTACAATACTGTTACAATACTCTAATACATGCTAACTTTCCTGAGTGCCTCCCATGTGCCAGGCACTGTTCTAAGCCCTTTACCAACCAGTTAACTCATTTAATCTTCCAATCCTAAGAGACAGATGCTATTATCAACTCCACGTTATAAGGCAGGAAATTAAAAAGATAAGTAACCTGCCCAAGATCATACAGCTAATAAATAAAAGAGCCAGGATATAAACCCAGGATTCTAGCTTGAGAGCCCACCCTCTCACCAGTAGGCTATATGAAGGTACGGTGAAGGCTGGGATTGAGGGATGCTAGTGATCTGGAGAGAAGAAAACCGATACGAAAGAAAGGTAGACAGACACGACAAGGGAAACATCTCAGTGACTGATCTGATGAGGGAAGATAAAAACAGAGTAGAAGGAGGATTAAGAGAGTCACTTCATCTAGGGAGAAAGAGTAATCAAGGATGACTCCCAGACGTCTAGCTTGGTCAACAGGGTGGATGTGATGTAAATCCTCAAAGTAGCACAAAACAGCTCTGGAGTGGAGGTCTGTGAGAGGAAATGAGTTAAAGGGGTGACAGAATCCAGACAGAATTATTAGCTCTAAGAGGGGAAAGTAAAGCTCCCTTACTGGGACAGAACAAAACGAGGTTAAAAAATAGATTCAAACTTAGGTAAACTGGAGAAGGACAACAGGATATTGAGAGGAGTTTTCGTTATAAGCTCCATTTCCTGTTTTAGAGGCAAGATCAGTTTCAGAGAGTGGGGCAGGGGCCAGGAGGGGTTATGAGAATGAAGGTTTGGAATAGCTGCTGGGGGAGGATGAAAGAGCAAGCAAACTAAGAATTAATAAAAGGCTCTGCTGCTCAGAGTTAAAGTTCACTCTGATAGTGCAACACATGGACACTACCTAGATCACATCTGGATGCTGTGAATAATGAGCGCATAATGCTACTCATTCATCAGATATGCTGCCTATTTCTCCCTTTCAGGTGGTCAGTTCTGCTCTCATCTAATAGTTTACTAAAGTAGGTTCAGATTCAAAATAATCTATGTAGAGTTTTTCTGGAATCTTGTCTGACTAGGAAATTACAAGCAGGCTAAGTTACAAAAGCTTATATAACAGGATATTTACTAGAACTATGATCTTTCTTACTTCTTACCATGTATGATCGTGATAGGGAGGGTATGGATGTGCAGTTCCTTCACTTCTTCAACATTTCCATGGGATGCCATCATTTGAGCTATCTGAATTAAAGCTGTAGCTTGATCCTTATTTAACTTGTGTGCCTGAATTAATTCACTAGCTAACTGCAACGTTGCTTCTAGGCTGAGAAGTTCAAATTTTGTGTTGATATTTGAGAAGGCTGGTGGGATAAATCTTCTCTTATTGACTCTCTTGTTGCTAACTATAGTCGATGAAGACCTAGTATAAAGGCAGCAAAAAAAAAAAAAATCAAAGAAAAATGAGCGGTTTTTGAAATAGGTAAATAAACCTATTCATAGCTTAACCTTCACTTCATACGCATCCCAGAGAACATTTTTTTAAAGGCCTAAATGCATATATGCCCCAATCTGAAGGAGGGGGAAAGAGAAGAGAACTAACATTCGTTGACCATCAACTATGTGAAAGTACTATGCTGAGCATTTTACATATTATTTGATGTAATCTTAAAAACAACATTAGGAAGTAATTACCCCAAATAGAGATACAGAAATATTAAATTTTTTCCCAAAAAGCACACAGATAATAAGTGGTGTACTGACTTTAAAGCCCATGTTCCACTATATAAGGCTGACTTAGATAATTAATATAGCCTCTATTTCAGGTAATACTGCAATAAATAAATTGGCTTAATTTCTATAAAGAAATTCTATAAAGAATGAATTCATTTCAAAGATTAAATAACAAAGATTGATAATATAATGGAATCAGAAGAATTTTTTTTATCTAGAACTTCTATAAAATTCCAAATTAGAAACTATACTTTTTCTACCATTTTAGTGAATTTAATAGAATATCACTTCCAATATTTTATTTATTTTTTTAAAGATTTTATTTATTTATTTATTCATGAGAGACGGGGGGGGAGAGAGAGAGAGAGAGAGGGAAGCAGAGGGAGAAGCAGGCTCCCAAGGAGCAGGGAGCCCGATGTGGGACTCGATCCCAGGACCCTGGGATCATGACCTGAGCCGAAGGCAGATGCTTAACCATCTGAGCCACCCAGGTGCCCACTTCCAATATTTTAAAAAGGGGTAAGGTACTTGAAAAATTAAAAGTAAGTTATAGGTTATGTCAAGAATAAAGTTAGCATCATTATACATTACTGAATTCAACCTGTAAAAGGATTCTTTTAGATATTAAATAATTTGAGGCATAAGAATACAAATGAATAAAAAAATCAACACTCAAAAGTCCTTAAAATATTATTCCTTGACAAATGGAAAAAATTTGCAGTAACATCCTTTTATTTTTAACTACTGACAAACAGTAATGTCATGGTCTCTGAAAGATAATAAAAATATTGTTGGCAAAAATTTATGTAATGTACTTTGATTTCATTTTCATACTCACATTTAGTCACATTTTGGAATACCAATGACCCAAAGGTAAAATAATGACTTACATTGTTAACAAGTACTGTGTTAGAGGTAGAGTAGCTGGATTAAAGTTGTCCTGAATGTTTTTCAAAGTGGTCAGCTCTGTGCTAGCATTACAAACCAACAATGCATGGACCACTACTGTAGAGAGAATGCAGAAAATGAACATTTAATATAAAAAAATGGATCATTAAAAAACTATTAAAAATGTTCAGTTGGGTGTCTCAGTTGGTTAAACATCTGACTTGATTTCAGCTCCAGTTGTGATCTCAGAGTTATGGGATCGAGCCCTGTATTGGGCTCTGTGCTGGGCGTGGAGCTTGCTTAGGATTCTCTCTCCCTCTGCCTTCCGCCCCTCCCCAAATGTTCATATAACTCAGAGCTCTGCTACTGAATTAATCACATGACATAAAATAAACTCTTAAGTATATATGGAGGTCCTTTTATCCATTAAACTACAATACTAACTGCTTATTCATACTTTTCATAATGGGTATCCATAAATTGCATAACTTAAATAAAATTTAGACTTTTATACGTCAGCTAATGAGCAAGAACAACTGTTCTGAGTTAGTGCACGGTGACACTGCTTGACAGTTCCAACTAATAAGCATACCATCTTGTGCTGTACAATAGTTATTTGTGTAATTTCTGAATATTTTCTTTTATTTGTTCAACTATTTTATAGGAAAATATGGAAAGCATAAAGTTAGAATGCTGATATGGGGGAAAGAACTGCAACAAATATGAAAATATGCATATGAAAGTGACATATTAAGTAACAAATGTTTAGGTAATTAGGCTTTTACTGGACTCAAGCTAGTTGACTACCTTTTTCAGTTCTTGAAGAAAAAAATCAAAAGTTAAAAATGTATATGGAATACTTGAAATGGGGACGCCTGTGTGGCTCAGTCTATTAAGCATCTGCCTTCGGCTCAGGTCATGATCCCAGGGTCCTGGGATCAAGCCCCACATCGGGCTCCTTGCTTAGAAGGGAGCCTGCTTCTCCCTCTGCTTGTGCTTGCTCTCTCTCTCTCTCACAAATAAAGAAAATCTTAAAAAAAATTTAAAAAAATACTTGAAAAGAATCATTAAATGTTGTGTCTCTAATTACAGACCAAATTCAACCATCAGGAATTATTCCAGAGATCAAGATGTTAGAGAAATCTATAGATTCTTAGAACTGGATAGGGATTCAGGCTACTAAAACTTCCTTTATTAAAAAATAATAAGGATGGTAGCCTACTTTTTTTTTTAATTTTTTATTGTTATGTTAATCACCATATATTACATAATTTGTTTTGGTGTAGTGTTCCATGATTGTTTGTTCATAACACCCAGTGCTCCATGCAGAATGTGCCCTCTTTAATACCCATCACCAGGCTAACCCATCCCCCTACCCTCCTCCCCTCTAGAAACCTCAGTTTGTTTTTCAGAGTCCATCATCTCTCCTGGTTCGTCTCCCCCTCTGACTTACTCCCCTTCATTCTTCCTCTCCTGCTATCTTCTTCTTTTTCTTTTTTCTTAAAATATGTTGCGTTATTTGTTTCAGAAGTACAGATCTGTGATTCAACACTCTTGCACAATTCACAGCGCTCACCGTAGCAGATATCTTCCCCAATGTCTATCACCTAGCCACCCCATCCCTCCCACCCCCCATCACTCCAGCAACCCACAGTTTGTTCCTGAGATTAAGAATTCCTCATATCAGTGAGGTCATATGATACATGTCTTTCTCTGATTGACTTATTTCACTCAGCATAACACCCTCCAGTTCCATCCACGTCGTTGCAAATGTCAAGATCTCATTCCTTTTGATGGCTGCATAATATTCCATTGTGTATATATACCACATCTTCTTTATCCATTCATCTGTCGATGGACATCTTGGCTCTTTCCACAGTTTGGGTAGCCTACTATCTTATTAAAACTTTCTCAAAATAAAAATCATACCTTCCTGTTCCATTGCTGGCAAAATCCCTGCAAAATCTACAAGACCTTCTCAATGTAAAAATAAATGATGTGTTTACTAAATGTACCCTATTAGAATAATAAACCAAAAAAATTTAAAAAACCAAGAGAATCAGAACTTAATGTAAGAAATGATTTAAGAAAATTCTTATTTATACTTTTAATGTTTATATTTTAAAAAATCAGTTATATAAAAATCAACTTTAGGGGAGCTTGGGTGGCACAGTCGGTTAAGTGTCCAACTCTTGCTTTCGGCTGAGGGTTGTGGTCTTGGGGTCATGAGATCGAGCCCCGCATTGGGCTCCGTGCTCAGTGTGGAGTCTGCTTGAGATTCTCTCTCCCTCTTCCTATGCCCCCCCACCTCTCTCTCTCTCTCTCAAATAATAAATGGATGGATCCTTTTTTTTCTTAAGATTTTATTTATTTGACAGAGAGAGAGAGAGAGAGACAGCGAGAGAGGGAACACAAGCAGGGGGAGTGGGAGAGGGAGAAGCAAGCCTCCCGCTGAGCAGGAAGCCCGATACAGGGCTCAATCCCAGGACCCTGGAATCATGACCTGAGCCAAAGGCAGATGCTTAACCAACAGAGCCACCCAGGCTCCCCAATAAATGGATGGATCTTAAAAAACAAATCAACTTTATAACAAATACTTAAGTGAGGGTTCAAGATTTTATTATATTGTTAGCCCTCTGAAACTTGAACTGCAGAAATATTTATATATTCAACTTTTACACATATTTTCAGGAAACAGAGATGGATGCTTTTTTTTTTTTTTTTTTTTGAGAGCGTGTGCGTGAGCCAGGGAGGGGGGCAGAGGGGAGGAACAAAGGGAGAGGGAGAGAGAGAATCAAGCAAGCACCAAGCCCAGCGCAGAGCCCCACCCTCACAACTCTAAGAACATGGCCTGAGCTGAAATCAGGAGTCAGACACAGCCAACTGAACCACCCAGGGGCACCCCAAGGTGGTTGGCTTTTTGTTGGCCTTAATCAAATAATCCCACACAAAGTTAGCAACCTTGCTCACAATGCATCTTATGTCTATCGTTCTTCTCTTAATATAAATTAATATGGGCATGATAACACTTACCATTAGTGGGCCAGTTAGAGGGGAAATAACCTTTCAAAGGTAGTAGCTCCACCTCATTGATAGATGATGGTCCAAAGAAAGCACTACATGCAATAAAAGTATCCAATTCAAAGTCCAGGGTTTTTGAAACCACCCAAAGATCATCTGAAAAGACAAACTTTTTTTTTTAAAGATTTTATTTATTTTTTGACAGAGAGAGACATAGTGAGAGAGGGAACACAAGCAGGGGGAGTGGGAGAGGGAGAAGCAGGCTTCTGCGGAGCAGGGAGCCCGATGCGGGGCTCGATCCCAGGACCCTGGGACCATGACCTGAGCCGAAGGCAGACGCTTAACGACTGAGCCACCCAGGCGCCCCAAGACAAACATTTTTTTTTAAAGATTTTATTTATTTATTCATAAGAGACAGAGAGAGAGAGAGGCAGAGGGAGAAGCAGACTCCCTGCTGAGCAGGGAGCCGGATGTGGGACTCGATCCCAGGACCTGGGATCATGACCTGAGCCGAAGGCAGAAGCTTAACCATCTGAGCCACCCAGGCACCCAAGACAAATATTTTTTAAAGAACTCAGAACCATGCTCAATTCAAAACTACTTTGGATTTCTTACATGCTTAGTCATATATTATTTCTCAAAAACCAAGATTAGTTATTATCTACCAGATTCCACCCAAACTAAGACCTGAATAAGTAACATTTTCATGTTTTAATGCAATTACTTTTATGTTTTTAAAGTTATTTTATGATTATATTAAAAAATAATGTAAATAAAGCAACATAACATCTAACTCATCTTTCTTATAAAACAACTTTATAGCTATATCAGACTTTCCCAAGGTAGAACATTAGTCTAAAAAGATGCTCTGCCATATAATGGTTTTCATGAGCAAATAAAGTTGGCAATCTGTAGATAGAATACAAGTTCTCTTAACAGACTTCTACTTAACTGATGCTCTAGATTAATTAATGTTCTTTCTGTATAACATGCCATCTCCACAGCATATTGAGTACTCATAGCTAGTAAGCTATTTTCCACAATACTACCAGTTGAGTTGATACAAAGAGTCATTTGTATTTGTTCTAAAACTTATTTATACCAGTTGGATTAGTTATAATATTATAACTTAATCAGGTATTATTTGAATCATTATGAGTATGAAGAAAAATAATTGTTGCTTTAAGAAAATTAAATAATTTAGAAAGACTTAAGATTTGCTTTAAAAATTTTAGCCACAAAACACAAAAAAACTGCTTTTGACTCAAGTATAGATGAGATGTATGTAAAAGATTAGAAAAGAGATTGAAAAAATTTAAATCACTCTCCACTTAGATTGCATTACAAGTTCTTGCTCCATGTTTAAGAATTCAGAATGGTAAATCTTTTTTTTTTTTTTTAAAGATTTTATTTATTTACTTGATAGAGTTAGCGAGAGCAGGAACACAAGCATGGGGGGTGGGGGAGGGAGAAGCAGGCTCTCCGCTGAGTAGGGAGCCCGATGTGGGGCTCGACCCCAGGACCCTGGGATCATGACCCAAGCCGAAGGCAGACGCTTAACAACTGAGCCACCCAGGTGCCCCAGAATGGTAAATCTTTATGGATGGTGTATTTGTGGGTATGGTTTATACAAGATAAAAAAGATCACCAATCAAAAAACCCATAGTCTAAGCAAAAGCCTTAATTCTTCATCAAAAAATCATTAAATAAAAATATATTCAAATATTTTAAGTTAAATGTTCATATGCATTATTTATTATAATCCTTAACTTAAACCAACTTTGAAAATAAACTGACAAATCACGAGTCTCAACTGCATCAGAAAAGATCATTTACTGACTACATTCCCATCTTGGAAAGTCCATGCATATCAGCATATTTCAGGTTCTGAAAAATCTTAGGTTAAGGTTATTTGCTTAACACAGCATTTTCCAAATTTATTTAGCCACAGAATCTATTTTTTTTACATTGACTTTTATCAATACCCCCACAGAACTATTGTTTTAGAAAATATGCTTTAGAAAAAGCTGATTTATGTTATATTTTATATTTATTTTTTAAAATATTTGCCGGGCACCTGGGGGCTCAGGCAGTTGAGCATCTGACTCTGGATTTCAGCTCAGGCCATGATCTCAGGGTCATGAGATCGAGCCCCACCTGGGGCTCTGGGCTGAGCTTGGAGCCTGCTTAAGATTGTCACTCTCCCTCTGCCCCTCCCCTGGTCTCTCTCTGTCTCTTTCTCAAAAAGAAAAAAAAAAAGCCAACTGAGGTAACATATAAACAATTTATTCCTTATTTGCTAATATTTATTTAATCTAACCATCACCACAATTTTTAAAAAGATCTCCAATTCAACATAGTTGACAGAAAAAAATTGTCCACCTTTCCTTTCTCTCTATATCCCACTGATATGGCAGGAAAAATTTAAAATACAAATCCAATACAACGTTAGAAAACAGCCGGTGGGAAAGGGAAAGGCATGCCTACCTCAGAGCAGTGAGATACTTACAGAAGCCACAAAGAGAACTGGAAAGGATGATGATAAAAATCTTACAAATCTAGGAAACTCCTAATCCTTTATAGATGATAGAAAGGAATTCTGGGATTGGGGGAGAGAGGAAGAGTTTTCCCAGCAGATTCCCAGGATAACCCCAACTTCACCACAAAGAGGACAAAGAGGAATTTTGAGTGTCGAAAGTCAGCTGGGACATTAATTAATGGATGATGGATTAATCCTATCACTCTTGGAGCAGTTGACTCCAGGATTTGTTTTGAGGCTAATTTAGTCTTTGGCTAAAACAAAGACTGCCAGGAGGACTTTAAGATAGAGAAACAGGGCAGCAACCCACATAACTACTGCCATCAGAGATAGACAAATAGATCAGAATCTATTGGCAGGTCATTTATCTACGGGATTTTTTTTTTTTTTTTTTAATAAAACACAATAAGCCTGGGGCACCTGGCTGGCTTGGTGGAGCATGTGACTCTTGATCTCAGGGTTGTATGTTTGAACCCCACGTTGGGTGCTGAGATGACTTAAAAAAAATAAAATCTTAAAAAACAATAACAACACTATGGACTCTGAGAAACAAACTGAGGGTTCTAGAGGGGAGAGGGGTGAGGGGATGGGTTAGCCTGGTGATGGGTAGTAAAGAGGGCACATATTGAATGGAGCACTGGGTGTTATACACAAACAATGAATCATGGAACACTACATCAAAAACTAATGATGTAATGTATGGTGATTGACATAACATAATAAAAAAAAAAAAGTAAAAAAAAAAAACAACAGTAACAACAAAAAACCCCACACAGTAACATATATTATATTCTGGGTCAACAGACATTTTAAATGTCAGACAGGTGCTATTATTATCACCATTTTATTGATGAAGGAAGACTGAGGCCCAAAGAAGTTAAATAAATTATCCATAGATACAAGGCCAGTAAATGGAAGATCTGGGACTGAACCCAACTCCCTGACCTCATTGGGGCTAATCAGACTAGGGTCCACCTTCACCCATTTTATTGCCAGAAACAGCAGCTGATACCACCAGGGGAAAATTAGTTTACAGGCCAAAATAATGAGACATTTAAAAAGAACAAAGACTTCAAAGAAAAACATACTGGATTACAGAGTCCTACAGAAAAGGAAATATCAGAACAGATGGACAAATAATTTAAATTTAGCCTGAAAAGAGATTTTTTTTGTAAGAGATAAGAGATGATAGTAGCAATGCAAAAAAGACCAAGAAAATAAGGAAAAAGAAATGAACAAAAATATTAAGTTGAAAAATATCATAGCTGAAATAAAGTTATAACTGATGGGATAAATAGCAGAATGTATACATCTGAGGAATAACTAAGCAATTTAGAAGACCATTTTGAGGATATTTCCCGGAAAGAAGAAGAGACAAAAGCCCCAACAATATAAAAGAAATGTTGAGAGTCAAAGATGCTAATATTGGAATAATAAAAGTCCTAGAGAGAGAAATAAAAATAAAGTGAAGATTATTTGAAGAAATAGTGGAAATCAACTTCCCAGAATTTAAAAAATAGAAAAGATAAAAGACTTTAGAATTTTTTTTAAGATTTTTATTTATTTATTTGAGAGAGAGAGAGAGCACAAGCAGGGCAAGACAGGCAGAGGGAGAAGGAGAGGCAGGCTCCCCGCTGAGCAGGATCGAGTGGGACTCGATCCCAGGACCTTGGGACCATGACCTGAGCCGAAGGCAGACACTTATTAACCGACTGAGCCACCCAGGTGCCCTGACTTCAGTATTTAAAAAAAAAAAAACACCCTATAGAGATATAAATGACATACAAAAAGCTATATATATATAATGCTTATACTGGATGAATTTGGAGACAGAGGACTTTAGATTTAAAAGGCCAACAGTGTGCCCAAGAGGAGAAAAAGGAAAAACTCATATTTAGATACATTATAGGGAAACATAAGACTAAAAGTCAGAGAAAAATTAATATTCTAAAGCTTCCAACCAGAAAGAGCAAATAACATGTAAAAGAGTAAGAATCATAATGCCATCACATTTTTCAACAGCAAAAACATAACCAAGTATATTAATATTTACTTAAAACATATAAAATTGCTGCTTCTGTAGGTCCAAAGTATTAAATGAAAAGAACTTAAAACCTAGAATTCTAAATGTAGAACTATCATTCAAATATGAATGTACAATAAAAATATTCTCAAGTATTCAAGGCTTAGGAGGTTTACCATTCAAAGACCTACACTCAAAATTTTTGATGAAATATATTAATGAGAGAAAAATCCAGAAGATGCTAAAAGGGAAACATGAAATAAATGTAATTAAATTACTTTGGACAAGTTTATAGGCATCTTTTAAAAGGTAGTTATGTTCAAGGATAGGAAATAAATCCATACTAACCTAAAATTTATGGATTTAGATTAGTGCTATTCAAAGTAGCCTATCTTAAATAGTTTTGTTATTGGTCTGCAACATGAAGTTTGTGCTAGAATGCAATCAACAAATCAACATAATGCTTCCTTCATTCAGAAATTTAAAATACAACTGACTCCTGAACAATATGGAGGTTAGGGGTGAACTCCCACAGTCAAAAATCTGCATATAACTTTCGACTCCCCCAAACTTAACTACCAATAGACTACTGGCCAGAAACCTTACAGATAGCATAAACAGTTGATTAACACATATTTTGTGTATTATATGAATTATATATTATATTCTTATAATAAAGATAGAAAAAAATATTATTAAGAAAATCATAAGAGAAAATATATTTATAGTACTGTACTGAATTTATTAAAAAAATCATGTATAAGTAGACCTGCACAGTTCAAACCTATGTTGTTCAATAGTCAAGTGTATGCTCTTTAGGAATTCATTTATATAAACCTATAAACAAAGAGAAGCAAGATGCTGATGAACACAGGGATGAATATGATAATTACTTTAGGAGAGACAGCCAGATGAGTTATTGGGGTTACTCTATATTAAATGGAGGTAGCTATAAAGGTACTTGATTTTGCTTTGGTTTATAGATTCACAGACACTTACATTATTTAAAATAACTAAATAATTAAGGCAAGCTACATGAGGATGAATGATAGGAGTAGGTCATGAAACCAAAGATAATGATTAACCCAATTTAGCACATCTAAACACCTTAGAAAAAATTCTTTTAAAGGATTTTACTTCCAAATATACAAAACTTGTGGTCCATTGTTGTCAAATTGTGCAATGACAGAAATATCAATAAAATCACTGCATTTTCAGTTTATTTTTGGTATTAGGTCAGAGTACAACTGAATTAATATAGTTATTTATATAATGTTGAGAAGCTAGTACAATTTTTTAAACAAAATTAAATAGATTTGGGGATCCTTTAGTAAAGTTTTTTAAAAAAGTAAAATTTTAAAATATCCTTTTTGGAAACGGTCCAATTTATTATACAATAATTCACGATATATGCTACTATTAAACAATATTTTATAAAACCTCTTTAATATAAAGAATTTACAGAGCTGTTATGTAACTGAGATACAAGGCAAGACTCAGTTACCAAAATGATCAATCAACTTACTTTTGCCGTATGTTGAAGAACTTTCCTTCCGACTCAGCTTAAGATAAAGTTTGCTTTTAGGTTCACTATAAAATTCAGGATTTACAGTAGTAAACCTCTTTAGTTTGCCATACTGCTTTCTTTGAAAATCAAATCCTTTTCTGAAAAATGAGTAAAAAATAAAAATGAATTTAAGTATTAAGGTACAAATTTTTTACTGAGATATAATTGTCATACAACACTATAGTAGTTTCAGGTGTACAATAAAATGGTTCGATATATGTATATATTATGAAATGATCACCACAGTAAGTCTAGTTAACATCCATCACCACAGTTACAAATTGTTCTCCTTGTGATGAGCATTTTTTTTTATTTATTTATGTATTTGGTGGGGGAGGGGCAGAGAGAATCTCAAGCGGACTTACCGCTGAGCACAGAGCCAAATGTGGGGCTCGATCTCATGACCCTGAGATCAGGACCTGAGCCAAACTGAAGAGCTGGACGCTTAACTGATTGAGTCACCCAGGTGCCCAAGAGGAGCACTATTAAGATCTACTCTCTTAGCAACTGTTAAATATATAATACAGTATTATTAACTACAGTTACCATACTGTACATTATAATCCCAGGACTTACTTTATAAGTGGAAGTTTGAAGGTACAAATCTTTTTCATCTTTAAAATACAATATTAAAAGGAAAGAACCAGGGTGAGTGTATGTTTATGTACTTTCATACATGTACACAAAATAAAAAAGTGTCAAAGGAAGAAAATAGCAACCATCACAGAATTATCATTAGTTTTAAAAGAGATTGAGATAGGAAAAGTATCCAAGAAGTATATAAAAGATAGAGTATATCTCAGTTTTAATAACTATAATAAATTATCCCTATTTCCATATTTTCTAGGTTATTATGATGATTAAATAATACATGCAAAGTGCTGAGAAGTGCAAAGCATGTATAAACTCCCCATAGATGTTATTAAATTACCATGCAAATGTTCATTATAGCTACATTTTGGATAATCCCACTTTTATAAGACATGTTTCCAAAATGTAGTATTCTGGGGGCACCTGGGTGGCTCAGTCCTTAAGCATTTGCCTTCGGCTTGGGTCATGGTCTTGGGGTCCTGGGATCGAGCCCCGCATTGGGCTCCCTGCTCAGCGGGAAGCCTGCTTCTCCCTCTCCCACTTCCCCTGCTTGTGTTCCTGCTCTCGTTGTCTCTGTCAAGTAAATAAATAAATAAATCTTAAAAAAAAATTAAAAAAAAATGATTAGAAAAATAGCATGCTTGCCAGTCACCTTCATATTGCTGACACTGCTTGATGTTTAGAGGGGGCCAAATACAGCTTTAGAAAATTATTCCCATTTTACAGTTAGAAAAACTGAGGTTTTAGATATTTTTTCTATCTCAATCTCTTTTAAAACTAATAATAATCAGGGCCCCCTGGTGGCTCAGTTAGTTAAGCATCTGACTCTTGATATCAGCTCAGGTCCTGATCTCAGGGTCATGGGAGTGAGCCCCAACATTGAGTTCCATGCTCAGTGGAGAGTCTGCTTGAGATTCTCCACCCCCCACCCCGCCTCTGCTCCACCGCCAACTCGCTCTCTCACTTCTCTCTAAAATAAATAAACTAACGATGACAATCATGGAAGATTATTATTTTCTGATATAATTACAGGCATTATTTGGTACCAAGAAACACACCTCACCAAAAGTTGGCATTCCTCAAAGAGGGGAATCTTTTGACTTCTTAAGTATAGGCCAATACTCTTTATATCACTTAAAACCATGCTAGGTAGAGAGTCTTCTTGTGTTAAATATTCTGGGGTCATTTCTTCAAGCCACTTGAAAAATTTACATCGGTCAACTTTGGGTCCATCACAGGTATAAAAGAGACGACCCTAAGAGGAAAAAATATTACAATTTAGTAAGAGAAATTTTATATTTTACTGTTTTTTTATTGTTTGTTAAGACTTGTGTTTGGCATTAACATACTCCAATAAATTATTCATTATACAAATTAATCTTTTTATTAATATTAATTTAAACACATTAAAATTTAAAACCACCTACTTTTCCATTTATTTTCTCCTTATCAAAAAATTACATTGTCCTGAGAATATAAGCTTATTTGAAAAATAAAATTTATTGCTTTCCCAATTTAAAATGTTCACTATAGAAAACCAGAAAGCTATCCAGAAACAAGAAATATCTTGTGCATTTCTTTTTGGCCTTTTTTGTCTTCACATAAGTGTGCGCACATGTACATGAAAATATACACATGTATACTGTTTTAAAAAAAAAAATAAAACTCAGATAATGATGTGTTTTCTACTCCATAACCTAACCTTTACACACAGCATACTGTACACATGACAACAATGTCATCAAATTATCTTAAAAAAAAGACTTGATGGTTCTATTATTTCTTATATAAACCATACTTATATATGGTTATATATTTTATAATTCTATGGTTATATTATATTTAAAAATTCTTGCTTTTGACAACTGAATTTATATCTAAATTTATATATGAAATACATAAACATTTTACTGACTTGACTTCTTCCATAATAATACATTATCAGCAATGTAAATTAAATCATTATGCTTTTATATTCCTAAGGCCTTATCTGTTACTCATACTGGAGATTACATAATAGACTACTTCAACTTTCACTTCTTTCAGGCTCATCTCTGCATTCTCTTAAGACCTCAGGTTGGGACATAATCTTTTCTCAGTGCTCTAACTGTAACTTGGGCATATCCCTCCTACTGTATCAATTACACTATTATACAAAATTTCCTTTTATGTTTCTTTCTCCATCCACCACTATGTAATAAGTTCATAAGCAATCTGAAGGATGATCTTTTTTTTTAAAGATTTTATTTATTTATTTGACAGAGAGAGAGACAGTCAGAGAGGGAACACAAGTAGGGGGAGTGGGAGAGGGAGAAGGCTCCCCACTGAGCAGGGAGCCCAATGCGGGGCTCAATCCCAGGACCTTGGGATCATGACCTGAGCCAAAGGCAGCCGCTTAACCGACTGAGCCACCCAGACGCCCCTTGAAGGATGATCTTAACTCATATTTTTGTATCCTAGAACACAGATAATCTTTCAATAAAAATTTCCTGGGAGTTTACCATATGTTAGTTACTAACACCTCAAGTGGCTCCTAATCAAGACTTGATCTTTAACTAAGCTTGTCATAAAGCAGCAGGTACCTAAACTTTTTACAAGTATTTGGTGGGGCAACAGGCAAGGAAGGGAATAATACCTTATTTGGACCTTCCTTTTTAACCATTGCAAGTTTTGCAGGTTGATGATGATGGCAGGATGGCACATTACTTTCTACATTTTTCAGTTTCTCTCCCTTTAATGATGTGTAAAATGATATGTCAACTTTTGAAAGAGCTTTGTGCAACCTCTGTGCCAACCCAAACAGCAATATATTTAGATGTTCTACAAAAAAAAAAGATAAGTACAGATGAAAATTAAATACAAAATAATTTTGTATCATGTGTATTGTTAGCTAAATTTAAAAAAAGCCTTTTAACAGAGTAATCTATAACCTAATGCTAATATCCACTTTCTTAAAGGCAAGTTTTGTCCTAGTACAACAAAAAGAACTATCAAAACTAATCATGCATCATGTTTAAAATTTCTTAACAAAACCATCTGTAACACTTCTAGTTTAAAAACAATGAAAAATTGTAACTTGAAAAAGGTAATACTGTCATTTCCCAATTATGAAACTCAATTTGACCTGAAATTAGAATATAAGTTACTGTTGAAAACTGGAGGAAACATATGGAAAATAACAAATCTCAAGTAGAGAATTTAATATGAAAAGTCACAGTACAAGATGACATGCTTTCTTGCAGCTATACTACTTACATTAAGCAGCAATTAATCATAATAAAATAGAAGGATAACAGTCATACCTATGAGACAAGATGTAAAAATCTGCTTATAATGAGCAGGAGACTGAAAAACAGCTGGTATGTGAATCTGCCTTTGGGGAAGACAAGCAGATTTTATTTTCTGCCCACTTGGAAAGCATAGCTCAGAGCCATTTATCTCCTGAAATGGAATAATTCAATCTATTATAACAACTCCAGAAAAATACTGTTTACTAATGAGTGAACTATTTTCTATAGATATGTTTAACAAACACATTTTTCTTTTAATTTTCAGAATTCTTGAAAATCATTTGCTAATTTTAAATGAGACAGTGAATATAGCAAGAATGGCTATGCATAGCACTTTTTTTTTTGAGAGGCATGCGCATTTTTTATTATGTTATGTTAATCACCATACATCATTAGTTTTTGATTTAGTGTTCCATGATTCATTGTTTGCATATAACACCCAGTGCTCCATTCAGTATGTGCCCTCTTTAAAACCCATCACCAGGCTGACCCATCCCCCCACCTCCCTCCCCTCTAGAACCCTCAGTTTGTTTCTCTGAGTCCATAGTCTCTCATGGTTCTTCCCCCCCTCTGATTTCCCCCCCCTTCATTTTTCCCTTCCTGCTCTCTTCTTCTTTTTTCTTTTTTTAACATATAATGTATTATTATTTGTTTCAGAGGTACAGGTCTGTGATTCAACAGTCTTACACAATTCAAGCACTGTGAATTGCATAGCACTTTTAATCATATAAATAAAACTAAATGTTTTTTGTCTGTCCCTTAATAAGTTTTTAGTTTTTGCTAGGAAAAACTTAGCTGATAAGAACAAGATTATGGGGGTGCCTGGGTGGCTCAGTGGTTAAGGGTCTGCCTTCAGCTCAGGTCATGATCCCAGGGTCCTGGGCTCAAGTCCCACATCAGGCTCCCTGCTCTGCAGAAGCCTGCTTCTCCCTCTCCCACTCCCCCTGCTTGTGTTCCCTCTCTAGCTGTGTCTCTCTCTGTCAAATAAATAAAATCTTTAAAAAATATATATATATATATAAAGAACAACATTATGTGTTTCAATTTCTGGTTACAACTACAATAATTGTGCACAACCAATGCATAATAAGATGTAACTTTACCTTAACAATGATCTGATTGGCAAAACTGAACTGATAGTGAAAAATGAGAACAATCACAGTAATAGTAGTAGTGGAAGTAGAAACAGTTGGAGCTATAATTTATTAAGTACTTATTATGTGCCAGATACTGCACCAGACACTTTCAAATATATAATTTCATTTAATGCTCACACTACTAGGAAAGATTTTAAGTCAAAGAAGATATGACTGTACCTAGAGTTCTGGAAAACTCAAAAAAGAAAAAAAAAAAAAAGCCATCCGTTCCAAGAGTAAAATCATTGCTCCTATATGATTTTGGTAATTCTTCTGTTAAAATTCAGACAGTAACTATTGGAAAAAATGCACCAAGATACATTGGTACACTTCCTCACCTGTAAATCTCCTGTTACACTGTAGATGTAGCAGGCAGACTCTCTTAACAAGTTTTGAAGTTTTTCAGTCTTGGAAGTCTGCTTTATAGTCAAAGAGAGTGCTTTCTTTCTGGGAACCAAATCTTGACTGCTAAAATCCTGCTGCTGTTGATGGAGCATGCCTTTTAACATTTGCAAATGCATAGAGTCTAAAGAGCTTTTATTTACAGCATCATTCTGTCTTTCACCTGTGTCAGTAAAATGTGTCCCAGATATAACTTCAGCAGAGAAGCCATCTGTTACTTTCTTATTGACTCTGTTTGAAGTAGTCAAATTGCACTGGGGTATGTTCTGATATTTCAGCCACTTGCTTTGAGTAGATACATTATTGAGAAGTAAAACGTCCCTTGGAGTCACTTCTCTAGATTCTTTACAGAAGGAAGTTTCACTTTGGTCAAGCCCACAGCTAAAAGAAAGAACTCCTGATTCTTCACACAAATTGAATATGTGGCGGGAACCAGAAGATTCTTGCCTGTCACAGTTGATCACGTATGAACAAGCATCTAAATCAGGTGACCTTTCAGCAGGTGGCAAGGTAATAAGTGGAACTCGGGTTCTACTTACTAATGGAAGCCTTTGAAAGTTCTTATTCTCCAGAGAACTGGATTTTTTGATAACTGAGGGGGGGAAAAAGAGCTGATTAAGTAAAAAAATGTATTATAGTCATCACCTAGGCTCTAAAAACCAGTAGCTATCTGTACAAAAAAGAGTACCAACTTGCCTTGAAAAAAAAAAACCATAATTTTATTTCCTTTTCCATAATAAAAAATTTTTAATGATTTTAGTCTCAAAAAATAAAGATTTCAAAGCTTAAGAGACTCAAACTTTCTTAAGGTTGATGAACTTGCAATTCTTCTCTTTTTCTTTTCCCCCTTAGCTAAGGATTCACCCCCGCCCCCCACCAATCACTAGATTATATTTACATAGCACTTAAGGTTTCAGAGTACTTTACAGCCAAGAAGGGATTTAGTATTCTCATTTTACAGATGAGACCACCAAGACCTAGAGGTAACATGACTACTGATTGGTAGAGTCAGGACAAATACTCAGAACTAGTTGTTTGTGTTCAACTTTACATTCCTACTCCAGAGACTGAAGTTCATGGTTTATTTATCTGACCATGTGACTATAACGTCCTTTATATTTACTACACTCAGGAATTAATATGTTAACATTATTATGTTAATTAAGGTAACATACATTAATATGTAATGAAGGTATTTAGCCTTATTCTGATCTATTGGTATGTGATAAGAGTTCAGTTCTGGTAAACTCATGTTATGGCAGATTTTAGCTGAGTTTTAGAATTTCTTTTCTCAGGTGCACCCAGGTGGTTCAGTTGTTAAGTGTCTGCCTTCGGCTCAGATCATGATCCCAGGGTCCTGGGATTGAGCCCCACTTTGGGCTCCCTGCTCTGCAGGAAGCTTCTCCCTCTCCCACTCCCCCTGCTTGTGTTCCCTCTCTTGCTGTGTCTCTCTGTCAAATAAATAAATAAAATCTTAAAAAATAAAAAAATTAAAAAAAGAATTTTTTTTCAGCAGTGTTAGTAATTGATATATTCCTGAAAATATAAAAAGCAATAATAAATATTTGCTGAATAAATGAATGAATACTACTACATGGGAAGTATATAAGCTTTAAGTTTTTATCTGACAATGCTATGGTTTCCTATTTTATCATAATTTACCTTCTGGACAGACTTATTTGTTGGAAATAAACTCTGGAGATCACTTGGGAAGGTAGTAGAGCAGTAGGTGAGCCAATGATATTCTTCTATAGTGTTAGATTATAATTCTAACAAGTCAATCAAGCAACATTGACAGAAAAGCTAAAACCTCATTAAAGAGTAAAAGACTGGCATAAAAACAGACATATAAATCAATGAAAGAGAATAATAGAGTCCAGAAATAAGTCCACACTTATATGGTCAATTAATCTGTAACAAAGGAGGCAAGAATATACAATGCAGAAAATCTCTTAAACAACTGGTGTTGGAAAAACCAGACAGCTACAGGCAAAAGAATAAAACTGGACCACTTTCTCACACCATAAACAAAAATTAACTTAAAATGGATTAAAGACCTAACTGTGAAATCTAAAATCATAAAACTCCTAAAAAACAACATAGGCAGTAATTTCTTTGACATTTGCCATAGAACATTTTTCTTTTTTAAGATTTTATTTATTTATTTGACAGAGAGAAAGACAGTGAGAGAGGGAACCCAAGCAGGGGGCGAGGGAGAGGTTGAAGCAGGCTCCCTGCACAGGGCTCGATCCCAGAACCCTGGGATCATGACCTGAGCCGAAGGCAGATGCTTAATGACTGAGCCACCCAGGCTCCCCTAGAAACATTTTTCTACACATGTCTCTTCTGATAAGAGAAACAAAAACAAAATTAAAAACTACTGGGACTACACCAAAATGAAAAGCTTTTGAACAGCAAAGGAAACCATCAACAAAAGAAAAAGGCAATGTACAGATTGGAAGAAGGTATTTGCAAATGATATAGCAGATAAGGGGTTAATATCCAAAATACATAAAGAACTACAACTCAACACCAAAAAACCACAAGTAACTCCATTAAAGTGGGCAAAGGATATGAATAGACATTTTTCTTTTTTTTCTTTTAAATTTATTTATTTATCTTAGAGAGAGTGAGCATGCGAGCAGGGGGAGAAGCAGAGGGAGAAGCAGAGGGAGAATGATAGAATCCTCAAGCAGACTCCCTGCTGAGCATGGAGCCTGATGCGTCTTGACATCAGAATCCTATGATCATGACCTGAGCTGAAATCAAGAGTCGGCCGCTTTACTGACTGAGCCATCCAGGCACCCCTGAATAGACATTTTTCCAAAGACATACTGATGATCAACAGACACATGAAAAAATGTTCAACATCACTCATCATCAGGGAAATGCAAATTGAAACCACAATGAGATACCACTTTACACCTGTCAGAATGGATAAAATAAAAGAAGACAAGAAATAACAAGTGTTGACAAGGATGTGGAGAAAAAGAACCCTATGCACTGTTGGTGAGAATGCAAGCTGGTGTAGCCAGTATGGAAAACAGTATGGAGGTTCCTCAAAAAATTCAAAATAGAACTACCATATGATACAGTAATTCCACTACTGGGTATTTACCCAAAGAAAAGGAAAACACTAATTTGAAAAGATATATACACCCCCATGTCTACTGCAGCATTATCTTCAACAGCCAAGATATGGAAACAACTCCAAAGAAAAGGAAAACACTAATTTGAAAAGATATATACACCCCCATGTCTACTGCAGCATTATCTTCAACAGCCAAGATATGGAAACAACCCAACTGTCCATCCTTAGATGAATGGATAAAGAAGATACAGTGTACACACACACACACACACACACACACACACACACACACACACACACAACAACCCAACTGTCCATCCTTAGATGAATGGATAAAGAAGATACAGTGTACACACACACACACACACACACACACACACACACACACACACACACACACACACACACCCCATGGAATATTACCCAGTCAATAAAAGGAATGAACCCTTGCCATTTGCAACAACATGGATGGACCTAGAGGGTATAATGCTAAGTGAAATAAGTCAGAGTAAGACAAATACCATATGATTTCACCCATATGTGGAATTTAAGAAATAAAACAAAGAAAAAAGGAGATAAACAAAATAACAGACTCTTAAATACAGAGAACAAACTGGTGGTTGCCAGAGGGGAGATGGGTAGGGGGAGGAGTGAAATCGATAAAGGGAATTAAGAGCACACTTCTCTGAATAAGCACTGAGAAATGTATAAAACTGTTGCCATCAATGTATTATACACCTGAAACTAACAGAATACTACATGTTAATTATACTTGAATAAAAAATTAAAAATAAATAATTTTAAAAATAAAGAGTGAAAGACTCACAGTCTAACCATGAAAATCATCTATTATTCCATTGTCACTTCACTTGTTTAGATACCCAATCCTCCCACACTGACTCTTCCCTACCTTGTTTTCTCTACCAACCACATTCACTAAACCTTTTCCAACCCAACTACTCATTCACATTACAAAGTTTTTTTTTTATATCATCCACCCATGACCAAAAAAATTACCTACAACTTCACCCCTTACCTAATATAGCTTTGGAATTAGGGGAAGATCCATTGGTGAAATTACAAAAAAAGAAAGAAGAAAAATTAGTGGAAAGAATCCTACAGAATGTACTGTACTTTACCAAGAAGCAGGAAATTACTCATAGGGAAGAGTCAAAATGTATGAAAACACGGAGACCTGAAAATGCAACTGTGGAAGCAGCAGCTGAAGAGCTCCCTGATATTGCCAGGATCCCAGAGCAAAAACAGGGGAAAGTAAGAGGTTAGACCACAGTCAACCAATGGTGTAAATGAAACATTCATAATGAACCGTTCCCCTGGGAGGAGAGTGGGCAATTGAGGCGCCTGGCTCTGGAGTTAGAGCTGTGAGAAGAACTGTAATGAAAGAAGAGACTGGGGCGCCTGGGTGGCTCAGTTGGTTAAGCGACTGCCTTTAACTCAGGTCATGATCCTGGAGTCCCAGGATCGAGTCCTACATCGGGCTCCCTGCTGAGCAGGGAGTCTGCTTCTCCCTGTGACCCTCTTCCCTCTCATGCTCTCTATCTCTCATTCTCTCTCTCTCTCAAATAAACAAATAAAATCTTTAAAAAAAAAAAAAGAAAGAAGAGACTTTCAGAGGTCCATGATGAGAAACTGACAGGCAAAATAAGAAGGAACCTGCTAATTAGAAGGAAATACTATATTTGGAAGTAAGGACCATCTGAAATAGAAAAAGTCTGTGGGAAAGCTTGAGGGGTATGACACTGAATCTGGTCCCAAGATTATTTTTAGTTTAGTAACAATTTCTCAAATAAAAAACTTCATTTTACACAGAGAGATATTAGAGCACTATGATAGTAACTAAGTTGAGGAAGTGAAGGTCACCAGGTAAAGTTCTTTCTTTCAGGGACTCCTCAGAGAATTCTAGCACAAAGTCTTCATCTCTTGAGTTCAAAGAAAAAGTAGAAACAGGGTTTAATGTAGAGTTCTTTTGTTCTGGTGATGTCACCTATTCAGAAAGAAAAAACAAAACTACTGACCAAAATGTTATTACATTTTTTTCCCTGTAGTCTGAATGAATTCTAATAATCTACATTATAAAAATAATGCTTTCAAGCCACATTATGAAGAGCTAGAGCAGGGCAAAGATTCTTCCCAAAGGGGCATGATAGAATAAACTCACTAAAGTCAATAATAATAATAAAAAGTAAATCATGGAACACTACACCAAAACAAATTATGTAATGTATGGTGATTAACATAACAATAAAAAAATAAAAATAAAAAGTAAAATACAGAACATAAAAACCACTGGATTTATGGGGCTCAGTCAGTGGGTGGCTCAGTAGGTTAAGTGTCTTACCTTGGGCTCAGGTCACGATCCCAGGGTCCTGGGATCGAGTCCCACATTGGGCTCCCTGCTCAGCAGGGAGCCTGCTTCTCCCTCTGCCCCTCCCCCTGCTTGTGTGCTCTCTGTCAAATAAATAAATAAAATCTTTTTAAAAAATAATTAAATAGGGGCACCTGGGTGGCTTAGTCGTTGAGCGTCTGCCTTCGGCTCAGGTCATGATCCCAGGGTCCTGGGATCGAGCCCCGTGTCGGGATCCCCGCTCCGCGGGAAGCCTGCTTCTCCCTCTCCCACTCCCCCTGCTTGTGTTCCCTCTCACTGTGTCTTTCTGTCAAGTAAATGAATAAAATCTTTTAAATAAATAATTAATTAATTAATTAATTAAAACTACTGGATTTATTTGAAATGGGTCAGATTCTGATTTAGATTGGTCTGGATTATGGAGATTTGGTTCTGAAGATGAATTTCCAGTCGAAGGGGCTTAAGATTAACTCAGACCTCATGTTTAGAGCTGTGAAAGTAAAACTTCCTGCAGACTCAAGGAATAAACAGCTTTCTCTTAATGTCTTCAGGTCTAGGGTTTATCTACAGTTGACCTAAATCTCAAAATATTGCTCCCAAATGGAGCAAACTTTTTTGATATATTCCAGACCTGAATAGTCATATTATTCATTACGTTATTCTCCTTATAACAGTATTTCATTTTCTTGCTGCTTCCAGAAATTAATCACCTTAAAAATCTAATATGATGATCACATTTAATATACATATATTTGTATAACAATAGAATAAAAGAATAAAAGTTTGGAAGAATGCATACTAAACTGTTAAGAATGGTTGGTTTCTAATGGAGGTGGAATTAGAGGGAAAGGGTTCTTGAAACTTTATATAGTTCTGAATGATTTAAACTTGTTAGAATGTATCTGTTTATTTTTTTAGTAAATTACAATCAAGATAAAAATTTATATACAAGTTTTAAAACACTTTCTTGATTAGCCACTTGGTTCTAGATGCTGTGCTAGGAAATTAGGATGTGAAAATGAATACTCATGATCCCCACACCCAAGGAGCTCAATCTAGTAGAAGAAACAAACTAATGGGAAATTACAGTCAATCATCACCATGGTAATAGTCTTACTATATTTACAAATTCTTATTGTGTGCCAGGGCGTATCCTAAGCACCTTATATTTTTAACTTATTTGATCCTTATCACAACCATAGGAGATTGGTACTCCCATTTTCTTTATTTTACCACTTAGAGAACTGAGAAAAAGAGTAGTTAAGCAATTAAACTTGTTTAAATTCACCCAGCTTATTAGCAGCAGAGTTGGCATTCAAACCTAGGCAGTCTCCATTGTATTGCACCTTCACCAAAAGTAACAATAAGAGGCAGTACTTCCTGAGTATTACACGCTGAGTATTACATCTACAGTGCATTCTCTACAAACAGGCCACAGAGTTCTTTCTAAACATAAGTTCAACTATTTCCTTCCTCTCATTAAAACTAATGGTTCCCAAACTCTCTCAAAGTACAAGAAGGTTCTGAAAATGTCCTATGCAGCTGCCCTGTAAGATCAGGCCCCTTACTTCCTCTTTGATCTCACTTCCTACCACTCTCCATTCATTCATTCATTCATTCATTCATTCCAGGGCTACCTCCTTGCTGTTCTACAAATTGGCCAGCATTCCCCTGCCTCAAAACCTCTATACTTACTATTCCTTGTGCCTGGAATGCTCTCCCTCCAGATATCTTCATGGCATATGTGTGCTCTCCCTTCCTCTCTCTCCTTCTAGATCTTTACTCCAGTGTCATTTTATTAGAGGCCTATTTTACCTATAAAATAGAACTCTATCCCCTTTACACAGCTTTATTGTTCTCCATAGCACTTAAAACCCTCTGAGGTACTATATGCTTGCTTATTTTTTTTTAAAGATTTTATTTATTTATTTGAGAGAGAATGAGATAGGGAGAGAGAGAGCATGAGAGGGGGGAGGGTCCGAGGGAGAAGCAGACTCACTGCTGAGCAGGGAGCCCGATGCGGTACTCGATCCTGGGACTCCAGGATCATGACCTGAGTTAAAGGCAGTCGCTTAACCAACTGAGCCACCCAGGCGCCCTATATACTTGCTTATTGTCTGTTTCCTTTCATTAGAATGCAAGTTCCAGGAAAACAGATCTTTGCCTGGTTTATTCACAGGCCTATCTCTAGCACGTACAACAGTGTAACACACAATAGTTGCTCAAAAATTATTTGAGGAAAGAGTGACTGATTGACTAATTATGCTAATTTTCTTAAGGAGTTTTCCACATCTACAGTCACTATTTCTCAGCTCTCATTTACTATTAAATATACTCTTAACTGGTTTCTACCCTCACTATTTCACTGAAACTGCTCTTACCAAAGTCACCGATGACCTCCAAGTTGCCAAATGAACAGTTTCTTTCATTTTACAACAATAAGTGACATAACTAGCCCTCTCCACCTCCCAATTCTTGAGAATGGAATATAACATTCTCCTTTCTCTACACACTCTTGAAATGAACCCCTCCATTCTCAGTACTTTAAACTTTGCTATGTGCAAATGACCACACAAACTTCTCTGAACCAGACCCAGGTACTCAACTTCTAACTTCCTATCTCTACTTGACTGACTCACGGGCATTCCTTGTCTGTGTCTGTATATTCACCAAACATGCTTCTCCCTGCTGTGGACTGAAATATGTCCCCCACAAATTCATATGTTGAAGTTTTAACCCCCAATGTAACTGTATTGGGAGATAGGGCCTCTAAGAGATAACAAAGTGTAAATGATAAAGGAGGTCATCATAAGAGTGGGGCCCTGATATGACAGAATAGGTGTCCTTCTAAAAAGAGAGCTTGCATTCACTTGCTCTCTTTCTCTCCACATGTACACACCTAGGAAAGGCCCTGTCAGGATATAATGAGAAGGTAGCCATCATAAAGAGAGTCCTCATCAGAAACTAAATTAGCCAAAGCCTTGATCTTGGACTTCTAGCCTCCAGAACTATGATAAAATAAATTTCTGTTGTTTACGAGACCCATCCCGTGGTATTTTGTTCTGGCAATCTCAACTCCTCTATCTTACTCCACCCAGTGAAAACCACCTCAGTCTACACAACTGTTAAGTCAGACAGCCAGAAATCTTTCTTCTCCAGTTTTCTTCAGCCTACTATCTACATTCAAACCAGCAACATCCATGCTTCTAACTCCTTTCACTGCCACAATCCCTACCTTCAAGTCCTTATCATTCAAGGCTCCTCTTAACTGGTTTCCACCAGCAGCGCCCACTAAACCCATCTTCCATAGAGCAGCCAGCAAAACCTTTTAAAAATGTAAATTAAGTCATGTGACTTTCTGCTGAAAACCCTTCATGGATTTCCCAATGGAACAGAGTACTATCAAAATTCTTAACCTCAACTGCAAGACTGTGTGTCTGATCCTGCTCACTTTTCCAGTCTCTAAGTACCACTTTCCCTCTCACTCACTACAATCCCGTTACTTTGGTTTTCTTCCACTTTCTCAAGCCCACTCAACTTTTTTCAATCTCGCAGTATTTACACTTGCAGTTTCTTTGCAAGGTATGTTCTTCCCCTCACTGCTGCCATAGCTGGAGAAGCCTTCCTAATTACCCATAAAGTAGATTCCCCTATAATTTCAGAGTACTTTGACAGCTTTCCTACAGAGCAATTATCTCAATTTATTTGTTTGCTTGTTTTCTTGATTGACATCTCTCTCCCTCCTTTAAGGGAGAGAGATGTTTTCTTGATTAACATCTCTCTCCCTCCTTTAAACATCTCAACCTCTTTCTCCTTGGCCTTTAAAGACAGGGATCAGGGGCACCTGGGTGGCTCAATCAGTTGAGCATGCAACTCTTAATTTTGGCTCCAGTCATGATCTCAGCGTCGTGAGATCGAGTCCAGCTCAGCTCTGCACTCAGCACAGAGTCAGCTTGACATTCTCTCCCTCTCCCTCTGCTCCCCCCTCCACTCATTTGCTCTAAATAAATTAATAAGTAAAATCTTAAAAAAAAAAAAAGGGAGATCATACCTGTTTTGTCCATTACTCTTTACCCAAGTCTTACAAGTTCTGACCTATACAGGGCATTCAGTATTGTTGAATTGCTATTTATACATGAATTTTATATTTCCACAGTAAAATTTCATAGTCTATTTCACACATGTTCCACACATTTCCAATTAAGATTATGCCTAGGCATTGTATATCATTTGTTACTATTATTGGGATTCTTTTTCTATTATATATTCTAACTGGTATAAGAAGGCATTTAACATTTCAAGTTTATCTTGTCTTCAGCTACCTTACAAAATTCTTCTTAAACTTCTCATTTTTAACTGATTCTTCTAATTCTATTTCTTCCTAATTATGTATGTCTCTCTTATGTCATATTAGAAAATTCACACCTTTGAGTAATAAGATAGCAGTCATCCACATTTTGTTATTTATTCTAACAAATTACGCTGCTGTTTTATCACTAAAATAATGTTGGTTGGTTATTGATAAATTTTCTTGATCATGTAAAAAACAAAAAATCCAAAGATTTTTATCTTTTTAGTTTTTGCTGGATTCATTTCTTCTAAGATTACCAAGACTTGTTTTTAAAGACTTATTTGAGAGAGAGAGAGCATGCAGGAGCAGGGGGAGAGGTGGTAGGAGGGGAGAGGGAGAGAGAGAGAGAGAGAGGGAGAGAATCTCTAGCAGACTCCCTGCTGAGTGCGGAGCCTGACTTGGGCTCAATCCCAGGACCCTGAGATCATGACCTGAGCCAAAATCAAGAGGCAGCCACTTAATTGATTGAGCCACCCAGGCATCCCAAGATTACCAAGATTTTCTACCTTCAAGCATTAAAATTCTCCTTACATTATACCTTATTTGCTTCCCATGAAGTCTTCTCTGCTGATTTACAATTGTAATCCAAATAATGATATGAACGTTGTGAATTTTTAGGAGAGAAATCTAAAATAACTGTGGAGAAGAAAAAAAGCATGGATTTTTACATAACAGTTTGTTCAATATCAAATAACTTTTAATGTTATATTTTACTTAATTTACTTACAGTCATTTTCAATTGAGTCCTTATTACACTCAGCTCTCACTTGAAAATTATCTTCAATATTAAAGCTAATACCTCCTTTTGGAAAGTTTTCTTCATCTGGGAACTAGAAAACAGAGATCCATTTATCAGTTTATTTAGTAGAAAGAAAAAGTGTGTGTGTGTACACATCTATATCTTTATCTACCTCCCTATATATACACACACACATAGTCCATGGTTATAACTTGAGACACAGAAGAACAGAAGCAATATGTTATGAAGCCAATTCTATTCAGGGAAAGAGGAGTACATTACATATCATCAATTCTTATGATTCACATTTCTTATACCTTAACATCATTGAAATAAGGGATGAACCCTAACAGTGATAACATTGTTACATCTCTAGAGCATGGGCAATAGTCTTAACATAGCTGGCATTGCTGTGCAAGTGAAACCATGTGCAAGTTAGTGATACTGTTCATATAATAATCACTTAAGTATGAGTTTGCATTAACATTACACGTTATGTAATTTTGCTGTTTAAATGTCTTCAAAAGCATAACATTATTATTTGCCATTGAACAAAAAAGTATTATGTTCACAGAAGGGCAAGGAAGCAAAGCAGTGTGAAAAATTCTAAAAAATCTACACCCAAATAAATCCAAGACTTCTTACAACAAATATAACATCAAAAATCTAAGTGAAAGTGAAAAAGCTCTAGAGATCTGTTTCACAACATTGTAAATATACTCCGCATTACTTAACTGTACACATAAAAATAGGTAAGATTGTAAATTTTATGATTTTTTTTACCACAATAAAAGTTTTCTTTGTTTTTGTATTTTTAAGTAGGCTCCACACCAAGTGCAGAGCCCAACATGAGGCTCAAATTCATAACCCTGAGATCAAATCAAATATATGAATAACAAAGACCCTGTAATGCCAAAACTGTAAAACATTACTGAGAAAATTTTAAGATCAAAAGATCAAAATAGAAAGATATTTTATTACAATATTGAAACATATCAATAAAATATTATAAAAATGTTAATTTTCTCCAAGATTTATATATACAATGAGGGGCGCCTGGCTGCCTCAGTCGGTAGAGTATGTGACTCTTGATCTCAGTTGTGACTTCAAGCCCCACGTTGGGTGTAGAGATTACTTAAAAATAAGATCTTAAAAAAAAAAAAGATTTACATACACAATGAAATTCCAGTCAAATTCCTAGCATGGTTATATACATGGGTGGAAATTGTTAAGCTAATTCTAAATGTATATGGAAACACAAAAGGCTAAAAAGAACAAGGTGAAAAGATTTAGAGATACATGAAAACACATTCTTTATAAGACATGAAGACTTTTAAAACTACAGACCAATGAATCAGAATAGAAACCAAAACTAGACTCAAAATACATGAACACCTGATTTATGGCAAAGGGGGCAATGCAAAGGAATGGAGTGAAGACAGCCTTTTCAATAAACAGTGCTTGGTCAAATGGATGTCCAAATGGGAAAAATATGAAACTTTATCTCTACCTCAACACATAAAATCAATTACTGGTTAATTGTACATCAAGGTGTGAAAGGCAAAATAATAAGCTTTTACAAGATAATATGAGAGAATATCTTATCTTCAGGTAGAGAAAGACTTCTTAAACAAGACAAAAAAAGTACTGATCATAAAGGAAACAGATAAACTGTTATTATGTTAAAAATTATAAACTTCTGTTCATCAAAATGCATCAGTAAGAGTGAAAGACAGACAAATGTAGGGATCCAAAGGGGTACATGCACCCCGATGTTTATAGCAGCAATGTCCACAATAGCCAAACTGTGGAAAGAGCCAAGATGTCCATCGACAGATGAATGGATAAAGAAGATATGGTATATACACACAATGGAATATTATGCAGCCATCAAAAAGACCGAAATCTTGCCATTTGCAATGATGTGGATGGAACTGGAGGGTGTTATGCTGAGCAAAATAGTCAATCAGAGAAAGACATGTATCATATAACCTCACTGATATGAGGAATTCTTAATCTCAGGAAACAAACTGAGGGTTGCTGGAGTGCGGGTGATGTGGGAGGGATGGGGTGGCTGGGTGATAGACATTGGGGAGGGTATGTGCTATGGTGAGTGCTGTGAATTGTGCAAGACTGTTGAATCACAGATCTGTACCTCTGAAACAAATAATGCAATATATGTTAAGAAAAAAAAGAAGAAGAAGAAGATAGCAGGAGGGGAAGAATGAAGGGGAGTAAATCGGAGGGGGAGACGAACCATGAGAGACGATGGACTCTGAGAAACAAACTGAGGGTTCTAGAGGGGAGGGGGGTGAGGGGATGGGTTAGCCTGGCGATGGGTATTAAAGAGGGCACGTTCTACATGGAGCACTGGGTGTTATACTCAAATAATGAATCATGGAACACTACATCAAAAACTAATGATGTAATGTATGGTAATTAACATAACATAATAATAAAAAAAATGTTGAAACTAAAAAGAAAAAAGAGTGAAAGACAGAGTCAGGGAAGATATCTACAAAGTATACAACTGACAATGAGTATATATCCATTATATAAAGAATTCCAAAAATTAATTAGAAAGAAAAACACATCAATGAAAAACTAAAAAGGGGTGGGTGCCTGGGTGGCTCAGCTGGTTAAGTGTCCAACTCTTGATTTTGGCTCAGGTCATGATCTTGGGGTCCTGAAATTGAGCCCCGCGTTGGGCTCCTCCAAGCTAACAAGGGAGTCTGCTTTTCTCCCTCTGCCCCTCCCCTATATGTGCACATGCGTGCGTGTGTTCTCTCTCAAATAAATAAATACTTTTTAAAAAACTGAGGAAGAAACCTGAACAAATACTTCATCCCCAAAGAGAATACAGAGAAGGCCAATAAGCGCACAAAAAGGTCCTAACCTCATTATTAGGCAGGAAAATGCAAACTAAAACCACAATGAAATACCACTACATATCTACCAGAATAGCTAAAATTCAAATCAAAAACTTTCAGCCCCAAGCGTTGATGAAGATATAGAGTAATGGGAACTCTTACATACTTCTGATAGAAATGTTAACTATAATAACCATTTTTGGAAAGCAGTTTGGCATTATATACTAAAAGTAAAGATACACATACCTGGTGACTCAATAATCCCACTCCAATGTAGTATAACTAACAGAAACATGTCACGTGTGTACACGTTCATGACAGCACATGAACATTCATATCAGCATTATCGGTAATAGGCCCCAAATGCAAACAACTGAAGAATGGATAATTGGAGTGTATTCATACAGTGGAATAGTACACCAGCAATGAAAATGAATAAACTACAGACACAGGCAACTCCATGGATGAATTTCAAAGTGCAATGTTGAACAAAAAGAACCAGACACAAAAAATACATTGTATATTACTCTATTTACATCAAGTTTTAAAAGCAAAACTAGAGCACATGAGTGGCTCACTCAGTTAAGAGTCTGCCTTCAGCTCAGGTAATGATCTCGGGGTCCTGGGATCGAGCCCCGCGTCAGGGTCCCTGCTCAGCGGGGAGTCTTCTTCTCCCTCTCCCCCTGTTCGTGCTCTTTCTCACTTGCGCTCTCTCTCTCTCAAATAAATAAAATCTTAATAAAAGCAAAACTAATATATGGTATTAAAAGTCAAGATAGTGGTTATCTTTGGAGGGAATAGAAAGAGATAGTGGTTGAAAGGGGGCCAGGGGACTTCTGGGATGCTGTTAATGTTCTATTTCTTAAGAGTGGAGGTTACATGAGTGTGTTCACTTTGTGGTAATTATTGAGCTGTGTACTTATGGTCTGTGCACTTATTTTATATGTGCATTATGCTTTAATAAAAAAGAAAAAAATTGGGGTGCCTGAACCAGTGGCTCAGTCGGTTAAGCGTCTGCCTTTGGCTCAGGTCATGATCCCAGGATCCTGGGATCAAGTCCCACATTGGGCTCCCTGCCCAGCAGGGAGCCTGCTTCTCCCTCTCCTCCCTGCTCGTGCTCTGTCTCTGTCGCTCTCTCAAATAAATAAATAAAATCTTTAGGAAAGAAAAAAATGTGAATCTCTTTAACAGACATTGTTTCTAATATATGCATATCATTCTCTTATGACCTCTATTTGGTACCAATTGAGAGGTGCTTGGTGTCATACTTAGAGAAGTGGGGATACAGATAACTTATATTTGTTCAAGGATTTAAATATAATTTCTTCATAAAATTTAGTATTGACATAAAGAAAACGGTTTGGCAAGGTGCAACTATAAAAAATATTTTTACCTGCAAGAAATCAATCTGCACACAAGCGCTAGTCAATTTTGGTGTCAATAAACAAGTGTCTGTCGTGCAGTTTTCATATTCAATACTATCTGGAAACTGACCGCATTCTAGCTGTGAGCTGTGTCCTCTGACCATCACAGTACTAGTAGCTGATCCTTTCACTTGGTGCCCTTGAAACTCAACAGGCTACAAGTAAATTATTAAAAATGAGTATTGCAATAAATACATATTGATATATAGTCACAATGTATATATACACAGGAAATAAATAACAATTTAGCTATTAAATACTGCTTAATGTAGGGCGCCTGGGTGGCTCAGTTGGTTAAGCGACTGCCTTTGGCTCAGGTCATGATCCTGGAGTCCCGGGATCGAGTCCCACATCGGACTCCCTGCTCAGCAGGGAGTCTGCTTCTCCTTCTGACCCTCCCCCCTCTCATGCTCTCTCTCAAGTAAATAAATAAAATCTTTAAAAAATTAAAAAATAAATAAATAAATAAATACTACTTAATGTAAATAATTACTAAGTGACAAATACTGAAAACCAGAAAAACTAATTATCCTAACACATGCTAATTATAAAACATAATTCGGTTATTGATTTAATTGAATTCAAGTTCAACATTAATAAATATGAATTTTTTATTAGGAGCATAAGAAGTATAGTTATAATGGACTAATTAAACCAGAAAGATATAGTTGTTCCTTTCTCTATGCTTCCCCTGTACATTATACAACTTTCCATTATAGACTTATCACATTATACTACAATGAAGTTTCTTTTCATATATACCCTAACTGTACTGTAAGCTTCTTGAGGGAAGAGACCTGTTTGTTTCATCAGGGTATCACGTGCATTTAACACCATGCTTGGCATATCGGAGGCAGTCAATAAACATATGATAATAGGAAGTAAGGGAAGAAATACAGGAAGGATTTTCCTTTGTTCAGGCATTTTGTAAACTATCAGGCTTCACAGAAGAGGGATGGTGGGTTCTCTCCCAGAAGATCTGATCCTATTGCTCTGAGAACAGAGGCCTGAGGATATGATGCCAATACAGACATGTACTTCAGAGAGGTACTGGGATCTCCTCAGAGACCTGATCAGCTTTCAGGCTTCAAATGGCTTTCTCTGTTGCCCCTTGAGGGTTCTAGGATTTTTATTCCTCACAGGGTGACAAAGCCTACCCAGAAAGTAGAAAATTAAGATTGCTAATAGAGCCAAAGGAATGTAAAGGATGAATTTACTTCTAACTGATAAATTAACAAAATTATGATAGTAAATAATCTGAATATTCTCTTATTTTAAGATGAAGATTCTAAATCACACATTTGAAAGGAAAATTAAATCTAAAATGTCCCTTATACTTTGGCTGAAAATATCTAAATTTTAAAACATACATATTTCAATTAAAAAAGTCTCAACTGGGGCGCCTGGGTGGCTCAGTCGTTAAGCGTCTGCCTTCGGCTCAGGTCATGATCCCGGGATTCTGGGATCGGGTCCCGCATCGGGCTCCCTGCTCCGCGGGAAGCCTGCTTCTCCCTCTCCCTCTCCCCCTGCTTGTGTTCCTGCTCTCGCTATCTCTCTCTCTCTGTCAAATAAATAAATAAAATCTTAAAAAAAAAAAGTCTCAACTGTTAGACTCTATATTTCTGATTTGTTTGATGGTGAATACACATTCTCTACAAGCAAACAGATGCCCTGTTTTCTATGCTTCTATGTAGATCTCTTCTAAAGGTCTGTTGAGTTTTAGGAATAGAATCAGTATTTATAAAACCCAACTATTTATATGCTATTTTCCCTCCGAATTTTTGATATGGAGTAGACGGCACTACGTAGAGCTTGGGTTATATATACTTCTACAGAAGTAGGACTGGTAGAGGAGACTATAATATGTTCAAGGCTATAAAGATCTTCATTTTGTTCTCCGCAGAACATTCATTATTTATACTTTATTTATCTTCCCGTCCAACCTCTAGGGTATGCATCATATATATGCATGATGCATTATTAGTTCACTAGTAAAGAGAAAGGGTTCAAGATCAAACAAGGGGTAGCAGTCATTAGTTTTTCTTGTTCCTAAAACCAGGTTAATTCATTATGCTCATTAACCTTCTGACCTTGAAAACTCTGAGAGTGGTATAAAAAACAGCAGGAAAAGACAGTGGATTAGAAAATCCCAAAGTTGTTCACATATTTTACCTTAGGGTCACAGGTTTTTCTCTCTAACTGTGTAGTGATAACATCTAGAAAGGCAGTCACTTCATCTCCTAAGGAAAAGAACTAGAATAAAATATCAATAACTGTGTTAGCTAGAAGAGTTCTGTAGGCAGCTCATGAGTTTGATGGGAAAATACTCCCAAAACTTAAAGTATGCCATTTGAAAATCTTACTTCTGTATATACATACATACAATTTTTTTAAAAGATTTTTATTTTTTTTAAAGTTTTTATTTATTTATTTGAGAGAGAGAATGAGACAGAGAGAGAGCATGAGAGGGGAGAGGGTCAGAGGGAGAAGCAGACTCCCTGCCGAGCAGGGAGCCCGATGTGGGACTCGATCCCGGGACTCCAGGATCATGACCTGAACCAAAGGCAGTCGTTCAACCAACTGAGCCACCCAGGCGCCCTATACATACATATAATAAGTTACATCTAGCAAAGGAGTTCTCCAGCAGATAAGGTACTATGCTAATTAATTTTAAAACCCAGCAATAAAAAATTCTACTTCTAAAATTTTTTTAAATTATTTTGAGAGAGAGAGAGGGAGAGAACACACACACACACAGAGGGAAGGGGCAGAGGGAGAGAGAGCATCTTATTTTTTTTAAGATTTTATTTTTTTTATTTTTTTATTGTTATGTTAATCACCATATATTACATAATTTGTTTTGGTGTAGTGTTCCATGATTCATTGTTTGTTCATAACACCCAGTGCTCCATGCAGAATGTGCCCTCTTTAATACCCATCACCAGGCTACCCCATCCCCGTACCCTCCTCCCCTCTAGAAACCTCAGTTTGTTTTTCAAAAGACAAAGTGCAAGCGTGCACATGAATGGGGGGAGGGCAGAGGGAGAAGGACAAGCAGACTCCCCGCTGAGCAGGGAGCCTGCCCCTGGGGCCTGAGATTGTGACCTGAGCCTACGGCAGATGCTTAACCCAAGGAGTCACCCAGGTGCCCCAGGAGAGAGAGAATCCTGGGCAGAGTCCCCACTAAGCATGGAGCTGGACTTAGGGCTCAATCTCACAGCCCTGAGATCATGACCAGAGCTGAAATTAAGAGTCAGATGTTTAACCAACTAAGCCACCCATGCGACACTAATTCTAAAATTTTAGTTAAATATTTTAACACTAGAAAAAATTGTCACATACCTAATAATCACCATCTAACCTAATATTTAATATTAATGCAGATTATTTAATTCAAAAATTAGTATGAAACCAAAGGAGGAAAAAGTGTAAACAGTGTTAACAGTTTATTTAAAGAATGAATCAGAGTACCTGGCTGGCTCAGTCAGTAGAGCATGTGACCCTTTTTTTTTTTTTAAGATTTATTTATTTTAGAGAGAGAGCAAATGCGAAGGGGAGGGGCAGAAGGAGAAAGAGAAAGAATCCTCAAGCAGACTCCCCACTGAGCACTGAGCCTCACACAGGGTTTGATCATGACCTAAACCAAAATCCAGTTTGCTGCTTAACTGGCTGCCACCCAGGCGCCCCAGTAGAGCACGTGACTCTTAATCTCGGGATCATGAGTTCAAGCCCCATGTTGAGCATGGAGCCTACGTTAAAAATAAAAATAAAATAAAATAAATAAAAATAAAATAAACCATTTTCTAGCAACCATAAAAGCACAAGATACAGACAACAGCAACTAGTCATGTTTAATCAAGTAACTATATAAAATAATAATTTCTACTATGAATTAGACTTTGAAAAGGAATTTAAACAAGAAAACAATTTTTATTTTTAAAAAATATAGAGAAAAAAATTTCCTCAATAGACAGAAGAGGTAAAGTAGCATATTTCTTCAAATAATGATAACCTTCCATTAATAACACAATACATTAGCACATTGGCCAACTACTCTTGAAAACATTCAACTCAAATTTTAGAATTAGGGGCGCCTGGGTGGCTCAGTCATTAAGCGTTTGCCTTCAGCTCAGGTCATGATCCCAGGGTCCTGGGATCAAGCCCTGCATCGGGCTCCCTGCTCCGTGAGAAGTCTGTTTCTCCTTCTACCACTCCCCCTGTTTGTGTTCCCTCTCTCACTGTGTGTCTCTCTCTGTCAAATAAATAAATAAAATCTTTAAAAAAAAAATTTTAGAATTAGAATTTTCTAATACAGTGAGTTTAAAAACCAATTAGCACAGCATCTTCTTTTCTGCTTTGCTATGTGTAGCTAATTGTAGAAATAAAATTAGCAGAAATAAAAAAATAGTGCCATCAAAGAGCACCCTAACTTTAAATTTTGTAAGTTTTTCTATCACTAATATACATGAAGAGGTTGCTTCAGAAAGTTATATGAAAGGTATTACAAAAATGCAAATATACTCCTATATTAATGCTAAAAATATTTAAATAAATTTTTTTTGCAAAAGATGACCTTTTTAATTCCTGTGAGATTACAAGATTACATACAAGATTTTTAAAAATATATGATATTTATTTTAAATGGAAATTCATAGGCGCACCGGGGTGGCTCAATCAGTTAAGTGTCTGCCTTTGGCTCAGGTCATGATCCCCGGGTCCTGGGATCGAGCCTGGCATCGGGCTCCCTGCTCAGTGGGGAGTCTGCTTCTCCCTCTCCCTCTGCTGCTCCCCCTGCTCATGCTCTCACTCTCTCAAATAAATAAATAAAACCTTAAAAAAATAAAAATAAATGGCAACTCATTCTGGAGGAGTGTTTATTTCCAGTTTATACTTTGTGATAACTGTCCATGAAAGAGTTTAAGTCATATTTTTTCAACTGAAAAAAAGAATTAAGAATGTGATCATTTGTAAGCTAAATAATGTAGTCGCTTATTATGATTTTATACATTTGATCTTATTATATAAGGATGAAAAATGACTGAGCCACCACTATATGAATTTTATTTGTTTTGTTTTGTTCTTTTTTGGCAACAGAGCTGCAGGTACAGCTACAATAGTCAATGTCAATTCTTGGATTAAGCGATGACTGCAAGTTTGCAAACTTACTTGTGATAAAAGATTTATCATTTAACCAAATCCTATTGACCACACAGGCCATTTATACAAGGCAGTAGGCTCACCTAAATAAGTATAAAGGGGTAACTAATTACAAATGATATTGAGGGCATCTGGGTGGCTCAGTCGTTAAGCGTCTGCCTTCGGCTCAGGTCATGATCCCAGGGTCCTGGGATCAAGTCCCACATCGGGCTCCCTGCTCGGCGGGAAGCCTGCTTCTCCCTCTCCCACTCCCCCTGCTTGTGTTCCTGCTCTTGCTATCTCTCTCTCTGTCAAATAAATAAATAAAATCTTTAAAAAAAAAAAACAAATGATATTGAAACTGACAATATAAAATATAAACATAAAACTATGCCATACCTATATATACAACTATAATTTCTGGCTACTTTATATTTTAAAAATTAACTCACCTGCAAAGACTGAAGTGGTTCACTTGCTTCAACTTCTTTTTCTGTTATAATCTTGGGAACAGAATGTTAATATAAGAATAACTAAAAGATACTAGTAAGTCACAAATTAAATATAAATTTCTATTAGACATAAGAAATAAAAGAACACTAATAATCAAAAGGGCAAAAACTAAATGTTAATTAAACACTATTCTGACTTAGCAAGAATTGAAACTACTTTTTTTTTTAAGATTCATTGGGGCACCTGGGTGGCTCAAATCGTTAAGCTTCTGCCTTCGGCTCAGGTCATGATCCCTGGGATGGAGCCCCGCGTTGGGCTCCTGGCTCAGCGGGGAGTCTGCTTCTCCCTCTCCCTCTGCTGTTCCCCCTGCTTAAGCTCTCTCTCTGTGTATCTCTCTCTCAAATGAATAAAATCTTAAAAAAAAAGACTTATTAATTAGAGTGGCAGAGAGAGAGTGAGAGGGAGGGGAGGAGGAGAGGAAAAGAGAGACAATCTCAAACAGACCTCACACTGAGCACAGAGCCCAATGCCGGACTTGATCCCACAACCCCAAGATCACAACCCAAGACAAAATCAAGAGTCAAACGCCCAAGCAACCAAGCCACTCCGGTGCCCCAGAATTGAAAATATCTTAGTACTGGTGATTGTGAAGTAAAATAAATATTCATACTATAAAGCAGTTAAGATTTTTAGATTTGACAATATAAATCAAGAAAACTGTTCTTAGCCTTTCAACTTATCAGTTCCACTTGTGGGACTCAAATCTAAGGAAATAACTTAAAATGTAAACTGATTTATGTGCAAAAATCTGCTAAAGTTTTATTTATCCTAGCAAAATACTAGAAATAATTTATGTGTTCAAAATAGGACACTGCTTATCCAAAGCATAGAATATCCACAGGATGGGATAGTTAAGTAACCTCTAAAAGATATTTAACTGCTGGTCTGTGGTGAGCCACCAATGTGGTCTCTGTTCCACAGGATGGCATTTGTTAAAGTTGTCAAGAATAAGTCTTACTTTAAGAGATACCAAGTGAAATTTAGAAGATGATGAGAAGGGGCACCTGGGTGTCTCAGTTGTTAAGCGTCTGCCTTCAGCTCAGGTCATGATCCCAGTGTCCTGGGATCCAGCCCCGCATCGGGCTCCCTGCTCAGTGGGAAGCCTGCTTCTCCCTCCCCCACTCCCCCTGCTTGTGTTCTCTCTCTCGCTGTCAAATAAATAAATAAAATCGGAAAAAAAAAAAAAAGATGACGAGAGGATGAAACTGATTACTATGCTCAGAAACACTTGGTAATTCAGGATAAAAATAAATACCACACACCTTAATATTAATACAGGATGACAGTTTGTGTAACCAACAGAAATATCATTTGTCAGATTACTTATGCCCACATAGGAGCTATGATAGTTTGTGCAGCTTAAGCTCATTAACTCCCAGAATACGGTATGAAGGTTGGCCTAACAAATTATGCTGTGGCATATTGTACCAGCCTACTGCTGACCCACAAGCCTCTCAACAGATTTGACATGGACAAGATCTATGAAGGCCAAGGGAAGGTGACTGGAGATGAATGCAATGTGGAAGCACTGATGGTCAACCCGGTGCCTTCACCTGCTATTTGGATGCAGGGCTTGCCAGAACTACTGGAAATAAAAATTTGGGGAGCTGTGAATGGAGGCTTGTCTATTCCTCACAGTACCAAATGATTCCTTAGTAATGACTCAGAAAGCAAGGAATTCAATGCAAAGGACATCAGAAGCACATCATGGGTCAGAACGTTGCAGATTATATGCGTTACTAATGGAAGAAGATGAAGATGCTTACAAGAAACAACTCTCTCAATACAAAAAGAACAATATAATTCCAGACAAGATTGAGGAGATGTGTAAGAAAGCTCATGTTGCTATATGACAGAATCCAATCCATGAGAAGAAGCCTAAGAAAGAAGTTAAAAAGAGGAGGTGGAACCATCCCAAAATGTCCCTTGCCCAAGAAGACTGGGAGCTCAGAGGAAGGCAAGCTTCCTTAGAGCTCAGGAGCAGGCTGCTGAGAGCTAATAAACCAACCCACAATTTTCTGTGAAGATTTTTCAGATAAAAACAATAATAAGCTTACTCACCAAGCAGCTAAAAAACTAGCTAAGCAAATAAGTAGAAGATATATTTAAGAAGTGTCTTAATAATGTGAGAAACATAATACATTAAGGGGAAAAGATATAAAACTATTTGTACACATCAATCTAACCATATTTTTAAAAATGGGCCCCAAATGCTGGAAACATTAATAATAAATATCTATCAGTGATAGGGTAAGTTTTATTTGTCTTCACTTTTTTTTGTATTTAAAAAAGAAGAAAAAAATAGTAACATGGAAAATAGAGTAAGATACAAAATGGGGGCAAATGAAACATTTCACTTTCTTTTATTTCAAACATGTCTTCTAGAAAGAGCAGTGCCATATAATGACTATCCCTCCAGATATGCTAAAAGCATCCCCAAGGGGTGCCGGGGTGGCTCAGTCACTAAGTGTCTGCCTTCGGCTCAGGTCATGATCCCAGGGTCCTGGGATCGAGCCCCACATCGGGCTCCCTGCTCTGCAGGAAGCCTGCTTCTCCCTCTCCCACTCCCCCTGCTTATGTTCCTTCTCTCACTGTGTCTCTGTCAAATAAATAAAATCTTTAAAAAAAAATAATAAAATAAAATAAAAATAAAAGCATCCCCAAGAAGAAACACTAATTCTAGAATTTCAATGTATTCTAATTAGTACTATAATTTTTATAGTATTACCATGGTTCCTAAACTGTTCAACAAGGTACTTTGAGATGCCAG
The DNA here is from genome assembly GCF_009762305.2 of Zalophus californianus. Classification (NCBI taxonomy): domain Eukaryota; kingdom Metazoa; phylum Chordata; class Mammalia; order Carnivora; family Otariidae; genus Zalophus; species Zalophus californianus. Next base: position 92,680,052 of record NC_045596.1, read on the forward strand.
AGTGAACCCAACAGGAGCTGCACAAAATGTTTTAAATTTAAGGGAAGGGGTGTCTGGGTGGCTCAGTGGGTTGAGCATCCAACTCTTGGTTTTGGCTCAGGTCATGATCTCAAGGTTGGGAGATTGAGCCCTGCATTGGGCCTCGCGCTCAGCAGAGTCTACTTAAAAGATTTTCTCCCTCTCCTTCCCTCTCTGCTCCTCCCCTGGACTGTGTGTGCTCTCTTTTTTTCTCTCAAATAAATAAATAAAATCTTTCAAAAATTATAAAACTTGGGGCATCTGGGTGGCTCAGTTGGTTAAGCATCTGCCTTCAGCTCGGGTCATGATCTCAGGGTCCTAAGATCGAGCCCTGGATCAGGCTCCCTGCTTGGCGGGGAGTCTGCTTTTCCCTCTCCCTCTGCCCCTCCACACCATTCATGCTCTCTCTAGCTCTCTCTCTCAAATAAAATCTTTAAAAAACATTACAAAAATCTAAAAATTTAAATAAGTTTAAGGGAAATACAGTGTCACTTGACATCTGTTGATCACTAAATGAACTACTAACTCAAGGTAGTTCATTTCAACACCAGATTTTTTTTTTTAGTATTTTATTTATTTATTTGACAGAGAGAGAGAGACATCGAGAGAGGGAACACAAGCGGGGCAGAGGGAGAGGGAGAAGCAGGCTTCCCGCTGAGCAGGGAGCCCAACGTGGGGCTCGATCCCAGCACCCTGGGATCATGACCTGAGCCGAAGGCAGACGCTTAACAACTGAGCCACCCAGGAGCCCCTCAACATCAGATCTTATATCATCTCTTTCAATGGCATTATATCTTTGTAAAGTTGAGTTTTCAGAAACTGCTATGATAAAAATCAATTACCATGCAAAAATCAATGAGAACAAGAAAACTAATCTATTTTAAGGTTTGAAAAGTTATGCAGTGCCCAACAAGTGCATACATTCCATTAGTAATTGTGTTTATTTAAAAATAAAATGCTTACATTGGGCTCCGCACTGGGGGTGGAGCCTACTTTAAAAAAAAAAAAAAAAAGGCAGAATGGGGGAGTGCCCCTGGGTGGCTCAGTCAGTTAAGCACCAACCCTTGATCTCAGCTCAGGTCTTTTTTTTTTTTTAAAGATTTTATTTATTTATTTGAGAGAGAGAGAATGAGAGATAGAGAGCATGAGAGGGAAAAGGGTCAGAGGGAGAAGCAGACTCCCTGCTGAGCAGGGAGCCCGATGTGGGACTCGATCCCGGGACTCCAGGATCATGACCTGAGCCGAAGGCAGTCGCTTAACCAACTGAGCCACCCTCAGCTCAAGTCTTGACCTCAGGGTCGTGAGTTCAAGCCCCGCACTGGGTTCCGCGCTGGGTGAGGAGCCTATTTGTAAAGTAAAAAGTAAAGTAAAGTAAAATAAAAGGCATATAGTAATCATTTCATGATATATACATATATCAAATCATTATATTGTAAACCTTAAACTGATATAATGTTATATGTCAACTATATCAATAAAACTGGAAAAAAATAAAAATAAAAAGCTTACTAAATTAGTAGGACATAATACTTATTAAGTTGTTTAATACTACTAACTACTTAATAAATGGAACTGCTAGGCTCCTTTTTTTCCCCCAAAGGATGTAATGAAAATAATTACTGAGATACAAGGTCGGGGGTGGGAGGGGGTCATGAGATAAGATATATTGGGACCCTCTATATTACTGTAATCTCATTACAAAGAACAGAACATTCTATATCAAAATAAAAAAATATAGGAAAAAAATGTACCTGATGAGAATCCTGGTTCAGATGAGGCAACTTTCGTAAAGCTTGTGAAACTCCTGCAGTCAATGGTTTCCTAATAACTATAGTAGATAAAATAAAATTTTATTCATCGTACATATAGTGTTTTAAACTTTAAAAACTTATTTCTAGGGGAGCCTGGCTGGCTCAGTCAGTGGCGCATGTGACTCTTGATCTCAGGGTTGTAGGCTTGAGCCCCACATTGGGCATAGAGGTTACTTAAAAATAATAAAATCTTAAAAAAAACACAAAAAACCTTATTTCTAAAACTGAATGAAACAAGGAATAAACTTGAAGATGAAGTATTCTTGATAATTATTGAATCTGGATTTTGGATATTTCAGGATTCACTGAATATTCTGTGTATCTGTGTAGTGTTATGTGTAGTCAACATTTTCAAGATAAAAATTCAAGAAAAAGGGGTGCCTGGGTGGTTCAGTCAGTTAAGTATCTGCCTTTGATTCAGGTTATGATCCCAGTGTCCTGGGATAGAGTCCTGCTTCAGGCTCCCTGCTCAGCAGGGAGCCTGCTTCTCCCTCTGCCTGCAGCTCCCCCTGCTTGTACTCTCTCTGTGTCAAATAAATAAATAAAGTCTTAAAAAAAAAAGAAATAAAATGATTTTTAAAAAATTCAAGAAAAAAATAATTTTTTGGTTACTTTCTAATAGTAGAGATGCTTCCTTTTGTTTTTTCAAACTAATTGAAAAAATAAATGCCAAGTCAACAGCCAATAACCTATACTAAAAAATGCTAAAAATGAGATATTAACTGTTAGAATAAAGCCAAGACCATTACACAGCTGCGATGTGCAAACACAGACAACAAAAAAGCACTTAATGCTATTTCTATCTTAAACCCATTTAACTATGGTTTGAGGAAAAAAACTTCAATTATCTTCTAAGTACATTGTGCCAGGCACTGGGAAAACAGTGGTTTCTTGAAAAAGGAAGGTGACAGAAGATTAAAAAAAATAAACCAGATAAATTCAGATTATGATATAAAAGAGCTTTGTAACAAAGATTGGTAGGACAGAGAGTAATGTTAGATAGGATGATTGGAAAGATCTTTTATGGGAAGTGACATTTAAGTTGAGATCTGAATACAAGAAAAAGCTACCAGCTATGCCAGAGGTAAAGATGTTCAGAAAAAAGTCAGAACACATATAGAGTCTCCCACCAACAGGAGAGTTGGCAAGTCTACAGAATGAAAAAGAGGAGAGGGTGGCCAGGCCACACCACCTAATTGAATATCTGTTTAAAAATAGGATTTTGGGGGGCATCTGGATGGCTCAGTTAATCGTCTGCCTGTGGCTCAGGTCATGATCCCAGGGTCCTGGGATAGAGCCCCGCATCGGGCTCTCTGCTTAGCAGGGAGCCTGCTTCTCCCTCTCCCTTTGCCTGCCACTCCCACTGCTTGTGCTCTGTCAAATAAATAAAATCTTTAAGAAAAAAAATGACTTTTTTTCTTAAAGAAAAACATACATATTCAATCATTTCAATTTCTTATAAAGTCACCAAGAAGACTATAATTTTAAAGTGATTATTATTAATAAACAAATAATTATTGTAAAAATGAAAATCAGAGGCACCTGGCTGATTCAGTTGGGGGAGCATGCAACTCTTAATCTCAGGATCATGAGTTCAAGCCTCTTTTTGGGTGTAGAGATTATTTAAATAAAAAAACTTTATTGTTAAAAAAAACATAGCTAAATCTAGTGTAAACTTCAGTTTTAGTCAATTGTTATTTCAGGTTTCATTATTTTCCTGTTAAAATTCAGAATACATTAAATGAAATCAAAATAAGTGGATTTTGGAACTTGATGCTATTTCTAAAAAGGGCTTTAAAAAGGCACTTGGTGAAAATTGTATTTTTTCCTTTACTGCATTCACTCAAGAATAAAACTCTAAATGAACATTTCTAAGATATATTCAGTCATCTCACAAAAACTTTAATCTACTGGAAAAAAAAATTTTTTTAACACTTTCACACATCCTAAATTGGTGGCAAAACCGATTCTCACTCCATGAAGTCAATTGTTATATTCCAATATATAGATTCAAGTTTCTCAGATTGTCTCAAGAAAACCAACTTATTTCTTTTTAGAGAAATATATATTATATCAGAAAACAGTCAACCCTCATTACTCACAGATCCTACCTACTCACTAAAATTTGGAACCCGCAAATCAGTACCCTGTTTTTTTGAGGTCATTTGTAGACATGCAGAGCTACAAAAAATGAGTTGCCTGACATACATTCCCAGCGGAGGTAGAACAAGATGACACTGCCTCCTTGAGCTCTTACACTATAAACAAGTGTCCTTTTTGTGGTCTATTTAGTACATTTTTTACACTTTGGGGCTTTTTGTAGGTGACTTTGCTATTTAAAATGTTCCCTACGCATACTGTCTAGTGTTCCTAAGTCCAAGAAGGCTGTGATGTCCTTTACGGAGAAAACGTGTGTTAAGAGAAGTTTTTTTCAGGAATTACTCATAGCGCAGTTCACCATGAATTCAATGTTAACAGATCAACATTAATTAATGTCTTTAAATAGAAACACTCATAAAAACAAGATTTTGATCAATTGATCAAAATGCTCTGACCAGAGGTTTAAAGGAAACTACCCCTAAAAGCAATGACTCATTTTTCAGTAATTCAGTGTTTGTGTTGACTCAATAGAACATAACTACCGCAAATAATGAGAATCAACTGTAATCCTCTTTCCAACTTGATGAGAAAAAAGATTTTTCTTTTAATTTTATTTATTTATTTGACAGAGAAAGACACAGCGAGAGAGGGAACACAAGCAGGGAGAGTGGGAGAGGGAGAAGCAGGCTTCCTGCTGAGCAGGGAGCCTGATGCGGGGCTTGATTCCAGGACGCCGGGATCATGACCTGAGCCGAAGGCAGACGCTTAATGACTGAGCCACCCAGGCGCCCTGAGAAAAAAGATTTCTTAAAACTAAATTCTGTAATTCCTGTATCTTCATATAGGAATTTATATCCTTATATATTACATAATTATATCTGCCCCTACTTAATTTTTCACGAAAATTTTTTTCCTTTTTATTTAGAAAATAAACTATCAATTGCCATCAAACTTAACTACATTTTAAACAAATATTTTAGGAGGTACGATAATTTATTCTTATCTTTCTCAGGAATCCCTTGAGATATTTAAATAAGAATTCAATTTTAACTTTTGAGTATCTTAAAGTACCCTGTTCATTCACAATTATATGTACCTAATATTTATATTTATTAATATGTCCTACATTGGTTTTCTTTTTTAAAAAATATTAGTTTAATTATTTTAAATTATTTTAATTATTTTAAAATAATTTAAAAAATTGAGGAAAGACAGGAAGAACCCAGTGTTTAAGAATTGGAATTAGAGATATCAATATGAACTCATGATTTTTTAAAAAAGTATCTTCTAACACATGTCCAAAAATGTATGATAGGAATGGATATTCACATACATACTTGCTTATATGTGCCTGTATATGCTTATATATGCACAAAATTATTTCCAGGATACCCTGGAAGGAAACTGTAGCTAATTCTGAGGAGTGGACTGAAGGACTATACTAGAAAGGTGACTTTTCACTATACTATCCTCTATTGGAATTGATTTTACCAAGTACACATATTACCTATTTAAATACTATGTAATTCCGAGGTGCCTGGGTGGCTCAGTTGGCTAAACATCTGACTCTTGGTTTTGGTTCAAGTCATGATCTCGGGGTCATGAGATCGAGTCCTGCAACAGGCTCTGCGCTGGGCATGGAGCCTGCTTAAGATTCTCTCTCTCTCCTTCTCCTTCTGCCCCTCCCCCAGCTCACAGGCGCACCCTCTCTCTCTCAAAAAAAAAAAAAACTACTATGTAATTCTTTAATGTAGCCTCCAAAGCAAATACTTTTCAACCTCTGAGCTATACAGAGAACAATCCAAAACAAACATGCCAATCTAACCTTCAGGATTGCTATCTGGCTCGTAAGTCCACAGAGTTCCTTGTTGTTTAAAGGTAGCATATTTCTTTTTCAATATTTCCAAGCCTTCTAAAGCCGTACTGTGTTCAGACAATGACTTTAAAAGGGAAATGTTATTTACTAATCCAGAGAGTGACGAAGGATTTCTAGGACTATTCCAATATTGTTTGCTTTCTCCATTAGTTTCTACTTCAATATGGTCATGGTCTAAACTTCTAATGCTTCGCAAATCTTCATATTCAGGAATATATGCTTCTGTGTCTTTGGAAATAGGATGCTTTTTTCCCAGAGGGTAAAACAAAGAATTGGAAACTTGGGTATTTGATTTATCAAGAGCAATACATTCTTCAGAGTGATTATGATTAACATTTAATTCTTGGATACTGATGTTGCTGCTCGAAGTTGACAGTAAAACCCGTTCATCATTTTTGTCTAAGTTACTTCCCATAATAAAAGTCTGAGGCTCAGTCTGTTCTGAGAATAGGCTATTTTCAGGAGACTGATTAGTGGCAATGTTTATACAAGGAGAATGTAAATTCAAGCTTATACCTTTAGATTTATTCAGTAGTGAAGCAACATCATAGTTAATTCTGACTTTTTGAATAGATTTATTAGCATTTTCATTATTATCTCTACATACATTATCAGTCCCCTCTAAAGATGAGTCAAAACTGCTTAATGTGTCACTACACTCTTCTATTTCTTTTCTAATGTTTCCAGTTTTCCAAGGTCCTGTGTCAATACCTACACAAGCTTTATCACAAAATTGTGATAGCAGAGTCTCTTTAATAGGAAATGTCTCTGTAGATTTATCCCTGATAGATGTTAAAAGAGACAAATGTTCACTGCCAACTTTCTTACAGCTTATATCTTCACATCTCTTTTGAACACCTGAACTGCTGACATTAACCAAAGCTTCTTTTACCCAACCCTCTGAATCCTGGGAAATTTTGTTGTCTTCCTGTGATTCCTCCTCAGTGTCGCTGGTTTCAAAATTGTTCAGATTAAAAGTCACCTCCACAAGTGGCTGTGTTACATTACTCATAGGTTCAGGAATACTATTAAGACTTCCATTATCAGTATTACTTTTAGAAAGCATGTTGGTAAAGTCATCAGAGAGCCTAGAATTGTTGCTTATAGAAGACTCAGTTCGCAGATGTTCAGATTCTGGCAGGAATGACAGTGGCTGTTTATATTTCTTTTCTGGTGCTCCACATAGAGTTATCTCCTGAGCATTTTCTCTAATGAGAATTGATCCTTTTAGACACATCTGGTCATTCTGTCTAACAGATATTTTATTATTTTTTTGAATGTCAGATTCAGATAATAAGCTATCACACTCCACACTACTACAGGTAACTGGTAAGCTGTTGCTTTTACAGAATGAGGGAATTTCTAATTTTACTTCCTGATCCAAAGATTGATCATTATCATCTACTGGCTTGTCTTCATTATACTTTTTACCCTTTTCAGCACATGTTACAAAGAACTGTTTCCCTTCTTGTACCAAAAGGTCTTTCAAATTTAAATTTGTATTATCTCCCTGGACCTTGGGTTTCCTTTCTTTATTATTTCCATCTTCAGTAGAAGAATGTACAGGTGAACTCTGTGAGGATAAATACACGGCCCATCGGCTTTTATTTCTCATGGTATTTTCTGATTGATGCTGGCAGTGTAAACTGTCTGTGCTCTTCTTCACCTCAGCACACTCTTCTTGCTCAGTTAGGCACTTTGGTTTAGTAGGAATGTTTTCATTTCCTTGTAGTTGTATCTGAGGGAGATGTTCTGTAATCCCAGAGCTTAGTTCTTTACACATACCAGTTGGTTTGGACTTTAGAAGAGCTAATATCTGTGCTTTGCTTCTGATGTTTTGTGAAACTGCTAAACAGTGAGATGTCAAACCATCTTTTTTTATGGCCTCATTGGTCAGTACAGAATCTGAATGCTTATTTACAGAATAGACAGGAGAGCAAAAATAATTTTCTTCACATAGCATTTCTGGGTTATTCTTGAAGGATGGAGTAGAGACAACAGAAGAAAAATGTAAGCCATCTGTCTCTCTGTTCTTGTAAGTGACACTCTTCTCAGGGTCTGTTGGCATATTATTTATATCTTTCTTACCAGCAGTAGAAAACAAAGGAGGTGTGCTGTAGAAGGGAGAAAGAAAAAGAGGACCAGGTTTCTTAGCCTCAAGTGATGCAGCTGATTCACCATTTTCTGTAATAACCATTTTCTTTGGCACTTGACGCGGTCCTCGAAAACCCTAAAAATATTAAAACAATTATTAGCTGTTCCACTATCCATAAAGAAACTTTGAAATGAACTGGCTAAAAAAAAAAAAGAAAAAGGAGTGTGTCTGTTTTGCAAGGTAAAGTAATAAAGATATAAAATTTCTAAGATTAAAATGTAAATACTCATTTGCATTAAGATTTTTCTAGTTAGGGTTTACTTCCTCTCTACCTAAACATATATTATGAAGTACCATTTTAATGATAGAGTGCAACAGTTTCAAATTCACTACTTCTTAAAACAATATTATAAATATATATTGATTTATTATTTTCAACAGAGAAACTTACAGTAAACTTCCTTTTTAAACCAGCAGGCTGACATCCCAGGGACCGGCCAGAGGATATAAATCTCCTTGGATTTAACTCCGGTGCTTCTTTAATGACATCCTGTTTAACAGCTATGCTTCCAGCAACTTTAACCTCCTCAACTGTGATTAAGTATCGATCACTTTCTAAGTCATCTCCAGGCTTCACCTAAATTTTAAAGAATAAATTTTAAAAAACAAATAAATTTTAAAAAGTAAATTTAAAATCATATACATCTAATTATTTAATTATGTGTTCCAGTAGGTCATTAGCACTAGCAAGACACAACAGATAATAAGTTAATGTTAAATGTATGAATCAATACCTAAATCTTCATTTATTATTATAGACTAGTTGTCAAATAAGCACAGAAAGAATAATAATAAAGCAAAAATTTTTCATTAATTTGTTTATTCAATAACACATATATGAGACCCTTTGTTGCATCAGGAGGTACAAAGACAAGCAAGACAAATATGCCCCTTCTCAAGGAGTTCACTAAGAATCCATACAACTAAATGTAATTTTTTAAAATTAGAGGTATCAGGGTGCCTGGGTGGCTCAGTTGTTAAGCGTCTGCCTTTGTCTCAGGTCATGATCCCAGGGTCCTGGGATCGAGCCCTGCATCAGGCTCCCCACTCAGTGGGAAGCCTGCTTCTCCCTCTCGCACTCCCCCTGCTTGTGTTCCCTCTCTCGCTGTCTCTGTCAAATAAATAAAATCTTTAAAAAAAAAAAATTTAACACCATGGCCAAAATCAACACAATAATAATAAGAATATGAATTTTAACACTTTTAGAATCACCATACTAAACTGCACTTTACATAAATTATTACTAATGTTTACACCAACGTAATAAAGTCTGTCTTATGGTCTGTTTTACAGTACAGAATTTAGACAAAGAGAGGCTAGGTTAGCTAGGAAGCATTTTAAAGTGGGAAATGAACCCAGAATGACCAAACTTTAATATCCTTATTCTTTACACTAAAATATGCCTTTAGTTCCCTTTCTTTCCCCAAATGGGGAAAAAACAGAATATTTGAGAAAATATTATATATAGGAATAATTTCCCAAAATATTTCCCACTATAGTTCTCAGCCTTCAAGACCATGTAATACAATTAGGTTAGAGTCACTTTCTGGGGTCAGATCCCAGCCCTACCACTGTAATTCTATGAACATGGACGTTATTGAATCTTTCGGTACTGCACTCCTATTCTAAAAAAAAAAAATCATAGCGTTGTGTAAAGATTAAATGAAACAATATCTAAAAGTTTTTAGCAAGGGTGTGGCAAATAATAAATGCTGAAGAAGTATTAGCTATAATTAATGCTATTAATACCATATCTATACTCTTTAACAAAATTCATAAAGAAATTTTTTAACTTAAATATAGAGATTTAAGTAACTTAAAAATAGGATAGAAATGTTAAAATACCTCAAGGCACTTAAGAAATATACTCTCCAAACACTCTCCTTTGTCATCATATAAAATTGCCTATATTAAAACAAAATAAATGTTAAAAAGAAACAAATTCTGCTTTTCTTAAACATCTTCAATAGCAAATCAAAAATGGTTGTATGAATAAATCCTATAATGAAAGAATTACCCAATTTGTTTTGGATTAGAAAGTATATCTATTTCAAATGTTTCCTAAGCAACTATTCAATCTGTGCAAGACAGCAAAAGTATATGCCTAAGAAATTCATGAACTTAATCTCTTCCAGGAGGATCCTGGAATGGAACTGGGAAGAAAACAGAATTGGAATGCATTAGAGGGCAAAACAGGAGGCAAGATGAGTAAACAGGGGTGCCTGAGTAGCTCAGTTGGTTAAGCGTCTGCCTTGGGCTCAGGTCATGATTCCAGGGTCCTGGGATTGAGCCCCAAGCTGGGCTCTCTGCTTAACAGGGAGTCTGCTTCTCCCTCTGTGCTCGCTCTCTCTCTCAAATAAATAAATAAAATCTTAAAAAAAAAAAGGATGTGGCATGGAAGATTGGGGAGATGATCAGTGCTTGAAATAAGTCATCAGCATTGGGAAAAGAGACATATGGGGTATAAGGAATAAAACTTGTTGAATGGAAGCAATAAGGGAGAAAAAGGAAGTTAAGGTAATATAATTATATTCTGGCTTTCTCCTTGTGTCTTTAGCCATTTTTTATAGCAGTTTCTCCACCAGCCCTTTAAATATTACTGTTTCCATCACTTTGGAGAATAGTTTGGCAGTTCTTAAAAGGTTAAAAACAGAGATGCCATGAGATCCAGCAATTCCACTCCACTCTGTATATATACAGAGCAATGAAAACATGTCTTCACAAAAACTTGCACACAAATGTTCATAGCAGCAAAAATAGCAGCCAAGGGGCGCCTGGGTGGCTCAGTCGTTAAGCGTCTGCCTTCGGCTCAGGTCATGATCCCAGGGTCCTGGGATCGAGCCCCACATCGGGCTCCCTGCTCAGCGGGAAAGCCTGCTTCTCCCTCTCCTACTCCCCCTGCTTGGGTTCCCTCTCTCGCTATGTCTTTCTCTGTCAAATAAATAAATAAAATCTTAAAAAAAAAAATAGCAGCCAAAATGTGGAAACAACTCAAATCTGTATCAGCTGAAGAATACATAAATAAAATGTGATACATCCACACAACAGACTATTACTGAGCAATAAAAATATTGAAACATGCTTCAACATGGATGAACCTTGAAAACATGCTAAATGAAAGAAGTCATTCAATGAAAGACTACCTATTGTACAATTCCATTCATGTGAAAGGTCCAGAATAGACAATCTATTGAGGCAAATCTATTGAGACAAAGAATAAGAGCAAAAGTTCTTACAATGACCAATAAGGCCTACATAATCCCCTTGATCTCCATTTTCATCCTTGCTCACTCTACTCCTTGTTGTCTGCCTAACCCACTAGACAAACATATTCATTTAGTTTACTGGTCTGTCTCCTCCATGTTGTTTCCATGAAGTCAGGGGTTCATGTGTTTTGTTCCCTCTGCATCCCCAAGAACAGTGTGTAACTCATAACAGGTGCTCAAAAAACATGTTAAAGAAATAAATGTAGGGGAGGGAGCCTGGGTGGCTCAGTTGGTTGGGCATCTGCCTTCAGCTCAGGTCATGATCTCAGGTCCTGGAATGGAGACCCGCATTGGGCTCCCTACTCAGCAGGGGTTCTGCTTCGCCCTCCTCCTCTCTCCCTCTGTTGTGTATGTGCTCACTCTCTCTCAACTAAATAAAATCTTAAAAAAAGAAAAAGAAAAAAAGAAAGAAATGTATGAATCCACTCAGGAAGCTTCAAATATCATCTAAAAGCCATGTACTCCCAATCAGTATTAGTAGCCCAGAACTTTCCTGAGTTCCAGGTCTCTATAGCCAATTATTTAAATGTTCCTATGACACTGCAAATCCATTAAGTTCAAAATGGAACTCAAAATCTTAATTTTGGGGTGCCTGGGTGGCTCATTTGCCTAGGCATCTGACTCTTGATATTGGCTCAGGTCATCTGCCTGAGATTTTCTCTCTCCCTCTGCCCCTTTCCCAGCTTGCTTGAGTGCATGTGCTCTCTCTATATATGTATATATAATAAATAAATAAATCTTTAAAAAAAATTTTAATTTTTTCTCCTAAACTTATGATTTTTCTTTTTGAGATATCCTATCTCAGTACCTCAGTGTATCCTATCACAATACAAAAACCTAAGAGTCATTATGGATTCTTTTCACCTTCCATGTCCAAGACCTTAAGGTTCTATAATAATTTCACAATTTCTCTCTAATCATCCTTTCTCTCCATTGTCATTGCTAATGCCTGCTTGGTCAGACCCCCACCACTTTCTGTCTACATTATTCTTTAGCCTACAGTCTTCTTAAATTCAATCTTTCATCCTACACAGCTTTAGTTATGTTATACATTGTTGCCAGAATGATATAAAAAAGAAATATGATTATGTCACTCTTCTGCTCATAATTCTTCACTGGCCCCTAAAGCTGAGTATACAATGTTCTTTGTGATAGGACTCCTGACTACCTCTTCAAGCCATATATTCTACAATTTCCCAATATGAGCCCTTCATTCCAGGCATATTTAACTGCTTATAGTTGCCCAAATTTTTAATAGTTTCATACCTTTATGTTGTTATAGCTATGACACTATCTTTAGCTCCCTTCCCTCTAACCTATCAATTCTGTTTACAAAACAAATACTCAAAAAAATACTCTTTATCTGGAAAGACTTCTCTGAACCAGAATCAGACTTTGATATCGCTCCCACAGAACCCTAAGTATATCTCTATACATATTATAATCCTTATATTCTTAGATAAAAGCTGCTTAAAGACAAAAACTATTAAGTTAACATTTATTGCATTCTTACAATGTGCCAGGTACTTTAAGAGGTTTATACATTTTCTCATTTAATCCTCAAGACAACTTTATTAAAGAGACTGTAGGCCTTGAGAAGTTAAATAACTTGCCAAGATTATACATCTAGAAAGTGAAGAGCCAGGATTCAAACTAAGGTCTATGTGACATTAACTGGTCTTCCACATAGTCTTTATATATCTTATTTAAATTGTCCCACTGCCTACCAGCAACATGTTTATTAAATGACTCAATTAATGAAAATAAGTAACCCTGACAGCAAGAATTTAGACAGGTAAAGACAGGTAAAGATAATACTAGCAAGAGAAATGGCGTAAGCAGTGGCTTGGATTTGAGAACAAGGGTGTTATTTAGTATACAGAGAGATTACTAACTTTTCTAGATCACAGAAAATCCATGGAACTAACTTGAATTTATCTTGTTTTCCTATGACTTACCAACGTAAGGGATAAAATAGACATTCAATAAATACATGCTATACGCTGAAGATAAAATTGGATTACACCACTAGCGTGACCCAATATTATGATTTTGTACCCAAAGACATGAAGAATATGCAGAATCTAACCAGATGTCTTTTTAATATAAGACAAAATCTGTAAGACTTTGAAGACTTGGCCCAACCAAAGAGGAAAAATATTTTTTAAAAAATTACATAGGGGCACCTGGGTGGCTCAGGTGTCAAGCGTCTGCCTTCGGCTCAGGTCATGATCCCAGGGTCCTGGGATCGAGCCCCACATCGGTCTCCCTGCTCCGCGGGAAACCTGCTTCTCCCTCTTCCACTCCCCCTGCTTGTGTTCCCTCTCTCACTGTGTCTCTCTCTGTCAAATAAATAAAATCTTTAAAAAAAATAAAATCTAGGGCGCCTGGGTGGCTCCATTGGTTAAGCGACTGCCTCTGGCTCAGGTCATGATCCTGGAGTCCCGGGATCAAGTCCCGCATCGGGCTCTCCGCTCAGCGGGGAGTCTGCTTCTCCCTCTGACCCTCTTCCCTCTCGTGCTCTCTATCTCTCATTCTCTCTCTCTCAAATAAATAAATAAAATCTTTAAAAAAATAAAATAAAAATAAAATAAAATTTAAAAGTAAAAATAAAAAATTACATAGAATATCATCAACAGTGAATGGATTAGTTTAGACAAACTATTAAAAAATATGAAGATAGGCATAGACATTCATCTACTCAAATCAAAAGAAATAGATGATATGACTTAAACCCAAGATATCAACTACGAGACCCTTTCTAAAGGGCATGGACTTGGCGATCCCGTTGTTACTCCAACTAAACACAAGGTTCAACATGTCCCTTTATGATGCTGGAAAGGTTACACTGATTATAACCCTAGGTCTCAACTCTCAGGCCGGAATCTAATTTGTAACTTCAGTTCACTGGTATAACTCTAATTTACTTGGGACAATAACATTTGTATTTAAAGTTAGTTTATTTACTTATTTATTTATTTTTAAAGTACTCTCTACATCCAATGTGGGGTTCGAACTCATGACCTCAAAATCAAGAGTCACATGCTCTTTGGACTGAGCCAGCCAGGGGGCTCTTATGGGAAAGTGCCTTTTAACTCCTGAAACATTTAGAACTGGATAGTGATTAAGGCAGTAATTCAAACCAAAAATATCAATGTTTTGAACTAAGATCATGAATAGGTTTTAGTAATTATGCAATCAATGATTTTAAAGTAATTTGTGTTATTTTAATTTTCAAAAAATATTTTTTACTTTTTTTTTAAAGATTTTATTTATTTATTTGAGAGACAGTGAGAGACAGCACGAGAGGGAAGAGGGTCAGAGGGAGAAGCAGACTCCCCGCTAAGCAGGGAGCCCGATGTGGGACTCGATCCCAAGACTCCAGGATCATGACCTGAGCTGAAGGCAGTCGCCCAACCAACTGAGCCACCCAGGCGCCCCCAAAAAATATTTTTTACTTTTATTTATTTATTTTTTAAGATTTTATTTGGGGGCACCTGGATGGCTCAGTCATTAAGTGTCTGCCTTTGGCTCGGGTCATGATCCTAGAGACCTGGGACTGAGCCCCACATCAGGCTCCCTGCTCCATGGGAAGCCTGCTTCTCCCTCTCCCACTCCCCTTGCTTGTGCCCCTTCTCTCACTGTGTCACTCTCTGTCAAATAAATAAATAAAATCTTTAAAACAAACAAAAAAATAAATAAAGATTTTGTTTATTTGTCAGAGAGAGAGAGAGAGCGCGCGCACACACAAGCAGGGGGAGTGGCAAGCAGAAGGGGAAGCGGGCTCCACTCTGAGCAAGGAGCTGGACACGGGACTCGATCCGAGGACACACGACTCCATCTGAGGACCCACGATCATGACAGGAGCTGAAGGCAGATGTTTAACCAACTGAGCCACCCAGGCATCCCTATTTTTTACTTTAAAAGATACTTCTAGGGGCGCTTGGGTAACTCAGTCAGTTGTGTCCAACTCTTGATTTTGGCTCAGGTCATGATCTCAGGGTCATCAGATCGAGTCCCACATCAGGCTCCAAGCTGGGCATGGAGCCTGCTTAAGATTTTCTCTCTCCCTCTCCCTCTGCCCCCTCCTCCCCAATCCCACTCCCTCTCCCTCTCTCTCTCAAAAAGAAAAGGTGCTTTAATGCTTCAATTTACATTTTACATGCATCTAACAGATTAGACAAATTACACATTAATGATGCCAAATGTGTAACTGAGAAATTCATTTTGGATAGGTTACTTTTTAATTGAAAGTTAATTTTACTAAGTTTATAAATGGCATTAGAATGCTTATATTTTAAGGATAACTATGTTTATGTTTAATTTCTTAGATACACTAGAAGGATTTAATTGGGAGGTTTTTGTTTGCTAGGGCAACTAAAATGCTAAAGAAAGAAACTTAGGGGCAGCTGGCTGGCTCAGTCAATACAGCATGCAACTCTTTGGATTTATGTTTGAGCCCCACCTTGGATGTAGAGATTACTTTAAAAAGGGGGGTGGGGTGGCACCTGGCTGGCTTTTTTTAAGATTTTATTTATTTATTTGAGAGAGAGAGAAAAAGAGAGCACAAGAAGGGGGAGGGTCAGAGGGAGAAGCAGACTCCCCGCTGAGCAGACAGCCTGATGTGGGACTTGATCCCAGGATTCCAGGATCATGACCTGAGCCGAAGGCAGTCGCTCAACCAACTGAGCCACCCAGGAGCCCCACCTGGCTGGCTTGGTAGGAGCATTTGACTCTTGATCTCAGGTTTGTGTGTTCAAGACCCATGTAGTGAGTGAAGATTACTTAAAAAAAAAAAAATCTTAAAAAGAAAATCAAATAAATTTGTAAATTTAAAATATTTAAAATTTTGTTTGTTGATAGACGGATTATTAAAAGTATCTAGTTTGGGGCACCTGGATGGCTCAATCGGTTGAACACCTGACTCTTGGTTTCAGCCGGGGTTGTGATCTCAGGGTCATGATCTCAGAGTCGTGAGATGGGGCCCTGTGTCAAGCTCTTCACTGGGTGTGGAGCCTACTTGGGATTCTCTCTCCCTCTCCCTCTGCCCACTAGTGCTCACACACTCTCTCTCTTTCAAAAATAATAATAATAATAAAATAAAATCCTTAAAAAAATGTATCTAGTAGGGCACCTGGGTGGCTCAGTCGGTTAAGTGTCTGCCTTCGGCTCAGGTCATGATTCCAGGGTCTTGAGACTGAGCCCCACATCAGGCTCCCTGCTCAGCGGGAAGCCTGCTTCTCCCTCTCCCTCTGCCCCCCAACTTGTGCTCTCTCTTTTGCTCTGCGCTCTCACTCTCAAGTAAATAAAATCTTTGAAAAATAGTATTTAGCTTGTGCAACTTAAGTTGACTGAACACTAAACCTACTGAAAGTTAAACTAAAGTTAATAGAATTTGTAAATTGAACTTGAAGGCTTAAAGCAAAACTAGTTTTTCTTTTAATTTTCTGTTTTGTTAATTCACTAATAATAATAAGTAGCCTTTCTACATTGAGAAGCTTGTCTTACTGATGACTTCACAATGATAGATACGTGGAGTAAGAAGAGAATATGGAATAAGTCAGAGAAAGACAATTATATGATTTCACTCATATGTGGAATTTAAGAAACAAAACAGAGGAAGGGAGGGAAAAATAAAATAAAATAAAATAAGACGAAATCAGAGAGGGAGACAAATCATAAGAGACTTTTTTTTTTTTAAGATTGTGTTTATTTATTTGACAGAGAAAATGAGAGCACAAGCAGGGGGAACAGCAGAGGGAGACTGAGAAGCAGACTGCTGAGCAAGAAGCCCGATGTGGGGCTCGAACCCAGGATGCTGGAATCATGACCTGAGCCGAAGGCAGGTGCTTAACCAACTAAACCATCCAGGCGCCCCAAAAGACTCTTAACTATAGGAAACAAACTGAGGGTTGCTGGAGGGGAGGCGGGTGGGGGGATGGGGTAACTGGGTGATGGACATTAAGGAGGGCACATGATGTAATGAGCACTGGATGTTATATGTAACTGATGAATCACTGAACTGTACCTCTGAAACTAATAATATACTATATGTTAATTGAATTTAAATAAAATAAATTTAAAAAAAAACAGAATATGGAGATCTGTAACTGCTGAGGAGCAGGACTCCTAACTTCATATATTATCAACTCAAGTGTAATAAAGTTGTTCTTTTAAATTTGTAGTACTAAGAGAGACAACAGACTTGTTAGGATATGGGCTCTGGAGCCAAAAAGCCTAGTGTTACATATGACTCCTCCACTCTCTAGCTGTGAGATCTGTGGACAAGCTACTTGATCTCTCTGTGTCTCAGTTTCAACCTCAGTAAAATACAGAGAAAAACAGTACTCTAAAAGGGGAGTTATGTAGACTAAGTAACTTGACACATTAAAAGCATGCCTGGCACACGACAATATAAGTTTTTTTAAAAATCCATTTGGGGGAGGGGCGACTGGGTGGCTTAGCTGGTTAAGCGTCTGCTTTTGGCTCAGGTCATGATCCCAGGGTCCTGGGATGGAGTCCTGTATTGGGCTCCCTGCTCAGCAGGGAGCCTGCTTCTCCCTCTCCCTCTGCTGCTCCCCCTGCTTGTTCTCTCTCTGTCAAATAAATAAAATCTTTAAAAAAAAAAAATCCATTTGGGGGAGGGTAGCAGGGGGGTTGCTAAATGGATGAAAGGAGTCAAAAGATTCAAAACTCTAGTTATAAAATAATGTACAGCAGGGCGCCTGGGTGGCTCAGTTGTTAAGCGTCTGCCTTTGGCTTGGGTCATGATCCCAGGGTACTGGGATCGAGCCTCACATTGGGCTCCCTGCTCAGCGGGAAGCCTGCTTCTCCCTCTCCCAATCTCCTGCTTGTGTTCCCTCTCTTGCTGTCTCTCTCTCTCTCTGTCGAATAAATAAATAAAATCTTAAATAATAATAATAATGTACATCATGATGACCATAATTAATAACACTGTATTGCATATTTAAAAGTTGCTAAGAGTAAATCTTGAAAGTCCTCACCACAAAAAATAAAAGGAAAAAATCTTGTTAACTATGGTGACAGATGGTAACTACAATTATCATTTTGCAATGCATACAAATATCAAATTATTATGCTGTATACCTGAAACTAATATTATGTTAAATGTCAATTATACCTCAATAAAAATAAGCAAACAGAGCTCTCCATAACTGGATGGGCCTTATCCAATCAGTGGAAGGACTGAAGAGAACAGAAAGACTGAGTAAGAGAAAACTCTTCCTGCCTGACTGTCTCTGAGCTGGGACATGAATGCTCTCCTGCCTTTTGACTGAAACTGAAACACCAGCTCTTCCTGAGTCTCAAACCTCCCATCATTTATACTGAAACTACACAGTTGGCTTTGTTGGGTCTTCATCTTACCAACTACAGATCTTGGCACTTATCAGCCTCCACAATCACATGATTCAATTCCCTAGAATAAATCTCTTCTTTTTCCTCTCTGTATATATATATATATATATATATATATATATATATATATACACACACACACACATACATACATGCATATATATATATATATGTATATATACATATATATGTATGCATAGAGACTGGGGCATCTGGGTGGCTCAGTTAAGCATCTGCCTTTGGCTCAGGTCATGATCCCAGAGTCCTGGATGGAGGCCCACTTTGGGCTCCTTGCTCAGTTGGGAGCCTGCTTCTCTCTCTCCCTCTACCCCCCAACCTCGTGCTCTCTCACTCTCTCTCTCAAAATAAATAAAATCTTTTCTTAAAAAGAGATTAAAGAGAAAGATTTATATATCTAAAATCTTTTCTTAAAAAGAGATTAAAGAGAAAGATTTATATATCTTTATATATTTCTGTGTAAGTACATACTCAACTGAGTTCTAAGGAATATTTTAAAGTTTGAGAAGAGACTGAGCCCATGGAGAATACTTAGATGTCAGTAAGCAACCTCAGGAAAGTGTGGTGTCACAGAAGTCAAATGAAGACTTGTTATGAAGAATGGAGGACCCAAAGCTGTTGCATAAGGTCATGAGAACTGGTAAGAGAAAATTACAATTCAGCAGATGCAGATACTTGGGGTGAAAAAAGAAACCCATAGAGAAAGATCAGCATATCTAGTAAAGTGAAAGATCACCCAGTAAATAATTCTCTCAAGACCATTAGGATCAGAGGGCCTGGGTGGCTCAGTTGGTTAAGCATCTGACTTTGGCTCGGGTCATGATCTCGGGGTCCTGGGATCGAGTCCCGTGTCGGGTTCTGTGCTCAGTGGGGAGCCTGCTTCTCTTCTCCCTCTGCCCCTCCCCCCCAGCTCATGCTCTCTCTCTCTCTAATAAAATCTAAAAAAAAAAAAAAAAAAAAACCCCAAAAAACCAAACCCCTCCCCCCGAAAAAAGACTGACAGGATATCATAACCAAAGTAAATGATTCAAAGAAAACCTGAAAATAGAACTCTATACATAATTTTAGACATTGGCAGCTTTCCTAAAAATGGTGTGTCAACTCTATATGTACCATTCCATTGTGAGCATTATGGTGTTAGAAATATATTTTAATAGAGTTTTTTTGTATCATTAAACTCTTATTGGCTGTAAAGAAAAAATGTGCCAAAATAAAAAGTTTTACAGAAAATCTAATTCAAATTTTAAAAATCAAAACAAATTAAATAATATTTACTGAACTTTTAAAACATACAAATTAATCACTGTAATGTGACATTCATTTGACAACTTTTTTTTTAAATTTTACTTATTTATTTGAGAGAGAAAGAATGAGAGACAGAGAGCACAAAAGGGAAGAGGGTCAGTGAGAGAAGCAGACGCCCTGCTAAGCAGGGAGCCAGATGTGGGACTTGATCCGAGGACTCCAGGATCGTGACCTGAGCCAAAGGCAGTCACTTAACCAACTGAGCCACCCAGGCGCCCTCATTTGACAACTTTTATAAGCTGACAACGATATCAGCTTATGGACATATCCAACATTTTATCATCTACAGAGTCTTCTTAATATTCAATCAAAAGGCAAGAATCTAGCTTTTGCACTCCATAGTCAATTGCCTTGTACTTACTTTGTTTCCTAAGTGAGTGATCTTCAGAATTCCATCTTGCCACACTTTTGACTTCTTCATCTTTTGATGAGTATACAGTACCTTATTTCCAAAAGTACAAAAGAAATGGTTTCTACTTACATGTATTAAATGTTGCATATTCTTATACCCTTCCTATATAAAAAAATATTTAGACATCTTTTAATAAAAGATAACATAACAGTAACAATAAAATATCGAGGTCCCTGGGGTAGAGCATGTGACTCCTGATCTCAGGGTTTTGAGTTCAAGCTCCATGTTGGGCATAGAGCTTACATTAAATAAATAACAAAACATAAATTTAAAAAAAAAAAACTCCGTAGTAAAAGGCACAGCAGGGGAGAAGGGAGAGGTAAAATCTAAGGAGAAAACTGAAAACTTATTTGAGCAACAAAAATCATTTTGAGCTCAGTCATCAGTAGGAAGGAAAAAATTTGTTGGGTTACATAGAAGTCATCATCTGAGCTCAAAATGTAGTCCAGACTCCTAGAGGTTCCCAAGATTTTTTCAGCGGTCTTGGGGTCAAAACTATTTTCGTGATGTTATTTGTCTTTTCACTCTCATTTCTTCCGTCATGCATAGTGGTCTCCTAGGGTTATGTATGTGCAGTGTTGCAAGATTCAATTTCAGATTAAATGCAGAGGCAGATCTGAGAATGTAGTTGTCTATTAAATCAAATGGTAAGGGGATTTGCAAAAAAATGTATAGCAATGCTACTTTTTTCAATGTGGTTTTTTTCCTGTTGTTGTTTTGGAAAATATAGCTATTTCCATTTTTAAAAAGTAATTTATGTTCAATGTAATGGGTTTTTTAAATGAATTAATAAATATTTTTTAAATTTCTGAAAGACATCAATAAATATAAGCCCCATAATCAGAAATTCTCTGGGCTTCTCAATAATTTCTAAGAGTATAAAAGCATCCTAAAACCAAACAGTTTAAGAATCACTGATCAAGATAGAAGAGGCAAGGCAATTCTTCAAAAGAAATTATTTCCTGTTCCTAACAAAGAGCTTACAAAGGGTTTGTTCCAAAGGATTTTGTATCACTAACGTGAGTAGTAGGCAAGAGATAAAAGTTGCCAGAAAAATACAGGGCAGGGCGCCTGGGTGGCTCAGTCGGCTGAGTGTCTGCCTTCGGCTCAGGTCATAATCCCAGGGTCCTTGGGATCAAGCTCCGCATCGGGCTCCCTGCTTGGCGGGAAGCCTGTTTCTCCCTCTCCCACTCCCCCTGTTTGTGTTCCCTCTCTTGCTGTGTCTCTCTCTGTCAAATAAATAAATAAAATCTTAAAAAAAAATACAGGGCAATATTTGAGACATACATACTTATACCAAAAAAATTACTCACTGTTTATCTGATACTCAAATTTATCTAAGTGTCCTGCTTTAGGTTTTGAGTTTTGTTTTTTGTTAAATCTGTCAACGCCAGCAAGAGATTTGTGAAATGTGGAAGGAAGAAAGAAAAAAGGAAATAGTGGGAAGCCTGCATGGCTGGCTCAGTCAGTGGAGTATGTAACTCTTGATCTCAGGGTTGTGAGTCCAAGTCCTACACTGGGTATAGAGATGACTTAAAAATAAAATCTTAAAAAAATTTAAAAATAGAGGATTTAAAAACAAAAGAAAAAAGGAAATAGAGAAAACTGTTAGACTCACAATAAATTCCTGGCTTTCCATTATTTCTTCTGAAACTATAAACCAGTCAGGTCCAGAAAATAATGGTGGTTATTCAATTATTTATACGACCTAAAATAAAAATAGACAAAGAATATTCAACCCTGATGAAAAGAATATCGAATACGACTGTTTCCCACAAACTCTTGACAGGAGAGAGGAATCTAAGAGTTCTAAGACTATGTGATTACCAAGGGAAACCCAGGTGTAATCAAATTATCTGATACTAAATACAAAACAAAAGAGTGATCCCACCCGGTTGAAAGAGAATTTGCCAAGTAAAGAGAAAACTAAATAAAATGTATAAAATAATTAGTAGTGTGCTAAGCTTTTTTCCAAATGCCATAACATGTATCAGAAAACCATCCCTCTTCCCCCAACATTTCAGTTCCTTACGGAAAGAGCTTCTATTTTCCAATTGCTATGGCCACCACAAGATGGCCCCCTTGCGTTTTGAATTTTTCCTTCTATATCACAGTATCCAGGATCTAATACACAAATTTGCTCTGCAAGGAATAATCTTTTCAATACCACTGCAATGAGTACGGTATTTATCCTATGCTACTGGATAAAACTGTTATTGTGGGCAAATTTGGAAATCAAAAATTACTGATGGTGAACTGATTACTGATGGTGAACCGAAGTAGTAAATGGAGATGCCAAAAAAAATTTTTTTTTTCTAAAGTAGTGGTTCCGAAGACATGATCCCTGGACCAACAGCATCTAGTTAGAAATTCAAGTTCTTGGGTCCTGCCCCTGACCTTTTAAATCAGAAAGTCTGAGGTTGGACCCAGTACTTCTTTTTAACATGTCCTGCAGGTGATAGTGATACATGCTCAAGTTTGAGAACACAGGGCTAAAAGACCTAGGATGATTCAATAAAACTATAATTTGCAATTCTGGATTCAATTCCCCCTTCATACATACAAGATATACCACATACATATTATTTATAAATTACATGTATTTATTTAGGACTTCCTTTAGCATTTGCCAGACACTGCTAGGTTGAGGTACTATAATGAACAAATACTATTTTTAATCAGGGACTTTCCAGTATAGCAGGCTGATAAACAGTAATTACAATAAAACGTGACAGAAAAAAGCACAGGAAGGGACCCAACTCGGTCTATGGCATCAAATAAGGCTTCCCAAAGAACATGTCTAAGCTGTAAGCTAAAATAACTATAACCAAAAGAAAATGCCAGGAATGTATTTCCAAAAAGGAATCAATATAAACAAGGGCCTATGAAAGACAGAGCAAGGCAGGACCAAGGAACTCAGTACAATTAAGGGGTCAATGTAAGATAGTGAATAGTGAGAGAGAAGACTGAAAAAATGAGCAATAATATGAGTCAGAGGGCTTTCTATGCTATGCTGAGTTCTTTGAACTTTATTCTATAAAGGAAGTACGAACGGTAGGGTTTTAAGAATAAGATTACATAATCTGACTTGGGTTTTGCAAAGATTGCACTGGTTGCTAAAATAGGAGAGATAAGGGATTAGGCAAATGAGATATGAATACTTGCCCCATAACATAGCTCACAGGACAGGACACAGGCCTACAGAGGCACTGCCTTCCAGAGATAAAACTCCCATATTCCATATCCCTCCCCTCAAGCCCAAAGGAATTGCTAAATGCCTAATGAATGCCAAGAAGATAACAGAGGTCCAGAGAAACACGTCATTCACTACTACTTTTAGAGCAACTTGCTCCCAACACTGAATGTGTTGGACATTTTACATCTGTATTGAGACTACATGGTGTAGGCACAGTGTTTGCCATGTGGCAGTTATTGATATGAGATCTCTTTAATAACAGCTATCATTTATTCAGTGTAATTTTATGCTAGACACCTAACATGCTTTAAATGCTCACAACCTTATGGTATAGATACTATTTTTTACAAAAAAGGAAACTAAGGTACATAATAGTATGTAATCTGCTCAAGATCACAAAACAAATGGCAGATTCAGAATTTAAAACTAAGTAGTCAAGAGGTCCTTAGTTGGCTCAGTCTGTAGAGCATGCAACTCTTGATCTCCCAGTCATGAGTTCAAGCCCCATGTAGGGCATAAAGTTTACTTAAAAAAAAAGAAATTTTAAAAACTAAGTAGTCTAAATTCTGGTGCTCATACTCACAAATATGACACGATTATTGAGTACGTAGTATGTCAGGCAAAGTTTTGGACTACTTTATATTATATATATACTATATGTTATATATATAATACTACATATTACATATTTTTATTATATATATAATTGCATATATTTGTCAATCTCAGAATCCTGAAGAGTAGATATTACCACAACATACAGATTACTAATCCAGTATTTACTAATTTAAGATTACTTATATTCTGTTTAGGAACTGCAAGATAAATTCCCCATTGTTTTCCTAAATTAGAGATATTACTTGCGGGGCTTACAATTTAAAAGGAACTGTGAAGATCCATATCCTCATAAGTGGTAAATTAGATTATAATAAAATAAAGACTAGCTAAAAAAAAAAGGCTAGCTTTATTTTAAAATATTTAGAAGAGGTCTAAATTCCTACATTCGAAGGACAGTCAATAGTCCTTTTTTACCATTAAAAAGGAAAAATGGTATTGGCTAACAAATGACATATTTAAGTGCAAATATAAAAAAAATTTCTTAAAGTCTTCATCTAGCCACATCAAGTGTTCACCCACCTCTAACGGGCGGAAGTTTAATGTACAAAGTTTTTAAAGCGGTATGGAGACCTCAGATGTGGTAATTATATAACCACAGACATGCACACATACCCCCCCAACCATATATATTCCCACACGTCCTTACGCTGCTTTATACATTCATATATAAAATTCGGTGTTCTCAACAAAATATGAGCCATTCTTCCTTTTAAGATGTTTTTGGTCTTTTTGTTTTGGAACAAGCAGGACCTTTAGAATGGTTCAGATTTAAAAGTTCCAGAGTCTCGAACCCAATATTCTGTTAAGAAGCCATTCAGTCCAAATAACCAAGAGAAGCCAACATTTGCCAAAATAGTAATTACCATGACTCTGTGTAACCAAATGGCAATGAGACTTGACCCTCTGTCAGTCCTAAATGCAAACACCAAAACCCTCTCTGGTCCTTACACTTAACGCGGAAACTGCAAAGCAGAGGCTGGGGAAAGCGGTAAAGACGAGGCACCAATTTTAGAGATTCGGAGCAAGCTGTGACTGTCACTATCCAAACCTGGTTCCATACAGCACCAGCAACGGTCCGCTTCTGGCGGAATAGTCTTTCAACCCTTTGCCCTAAATTGCGACGCCTCCTCTCGCTCAAATCCCTTTGCCTATACACCCCCACTCCGAGGAAACAACTGACCTCACCTGTCCATAAAAGCCACTTTCGAATTTCTCCCGCGAAAGACTGTGACGTCATTAACCTGGGACCGCACCAAATCAGGACCCAATACTCAGCCCGCCCACCAGAACCGGCGTTTTCAAACCGCCAATCAAACTTTTCATTGTCTGCGAGCCTCCTTGGCCAGCCGGGTAATCCAACGCCCCGCCCCCAGCGCCAGCTCACGCCCGCGACGTAAGCGACGGACGCACCGTCCCGTGCTCATCTTTTCCAAGGCGTACGGGAGAGCGGTGTCGCTCATCCTATGACGCGGAAACCAGGACTACAAGCATCTGGAGCCGAAAAGGTTGAAGGACGCCATCACCGGCCCGGTATTTTGGGAATTGAACGGAGTAAGTTCCAAGTAGTCCGTAGATAGTGTCGCTCAGGTTGACTGAGGTTTCATTTCCTCTGAGTCCTTTTTAACGCAGTCCATTCTATCTTCTGTCGTCCCTTTCACTTCGTCCCCTCCCACAAACCCATCAGTTTGCTTGTGCCAGTTCTCTGTACGCATGCGCAAAAGTCCTTTGGGCGCCCTTGTAGTTCCAGTTTTCAGAGGTTGGGGGCGTGTATTGTCCGGCTTTGGGAGATTGGGGGCCTGCCCGGCGTTTGGCGGCGTACTTGGGAAAGGAAGGGTGCCGAGGTGGGCCTTAGCCAAGGGTAAAATTGCTTTACTTCCTAGATCTGAGCCTTGGCGGCCAAACGGTAGCGAATGTTAGGACTTGTTTTAAAGTTAGTCATTTTCTTTTTCAGGATTCTAGTTTTTGTCATCAAAGAATCGGAAAATCCAGTTACGGAAGGGAGCTAACAAATTATAAGTGTCTAGTGAAGTGTACTGAGCGCCCTAATGTGCTTGAGGGAAAATGGGTAAGGAGACAAATTAGGGGAGACGTGGTTGTAGAAAGCTACATTGAGTAAGATGCCATTTAACGTGGGCCTTGAAAATCGAATAGGGGTTTATAAGGCAAGTAAGTAAAACAAGACTAATTCAAAAAAGTAAAGACACACAGGCAAGGGTGTTCTGGTGCCTCTGAATGGTCAGCCGTGACTAGAACAGTGACAACGTTTTTGACGCACCATTTCCTCTAAGAACGATGAAGGCTGTGGATGAGCTTCCCAGGAAGATACATGCACATGGCAAGACATTTCACGTGTAATTTTGTTGGGAAATTGTAAAAACACCTTGAAATGGCCAAGAAAAGAAATACTGGGTATCTTGTCTAGCTCACTTCCAGGTTATCTTCTTCATTGTCATTGAGGTATTTTACGTTTATGGAAGTTGTAGAAAATGATTATAATGGAAATTAGTCTTGTAATTAATTTTGCAATTATTGCCCTAACCATTTTTGCATCTATTAACAAATTCCTTTCAGTGTTCCTGATTGTTTATATATTTTAATTCTCCTTCGAAGTAGTTTTGTTTTTTTTTTTTTTAAGATTTATTTATTTGACAGAGAGACACAGCGAGATAGAGAACACAAGCAGGGAGAGTGGAGAGGGAGAGGCATGCCTCCCCCCGAGCAGGGAGTCCGATGCGGCCTGGGATCATGACCTGAGCCGAATGCAGACACCCAATGACTGAGCCACCCAGGTGCCCCTGAAATAGTTTTTTTTTTTTTAGTATGATATTTTTAAATTTATTTATTTATTTATTTTAAGTAGTCCTCACACCCAGCATGGGTCTTGAACTCACGACCCTGGGATTGAGTCTCATGTTCTACTGACTGAGCCAGCCAAGCGCCCCCTCCCCGAACCAGTTTGTAACACTTAACTTGTTCCTTGATTAATTACTGAAATGTTTGGCATATATTCACTTTATATTAATTTATATTTAAATTCCGTTTAAAATCTCTTAACAATTTCACAGAATTCACAAGAATGTTTGAAACTCACCCAAAATTCCATGGACTTTAGGTTAAGAATATTTGAGTCAGAACATAGAATGCATCATGACAGGCTAAAAAGGTTCTACTAAAAGGTAGGCAAATATGAGGGAGTCAGACTTAACAGAGCTCATTTGCTTACCCAAGCTTGTTTTTACCCAGCTAGTTTTGATCAATTCCCTTGATCTTTAAGTCTCTGTTAAAAAAAAAAAAAAAGGTGGAAGAAACCACCTAATTGTGTTTGTGAGGATTTAAAACAATATATGTAAAGTAACTGCCATTGTTACACCATACTTTATTTGTTTAAAGCCCCTGTTTAGAAGCCAGTTAGATGTCCCTGGCTCCAACAATTTTTACACTTATAAGAAGGTGCTAAGGAATTTTTAAGGTTGAAAGTTTTAACATTAAAATCATAAAATTAGGTCTGTGTTTTAGACAAGTTACACAGCTTATGAGAAGGATAAATGACTTCTAGAACAGTTTATAAACTGTTCCCGTATTATAGGGACACTCGTGGAAAATACTGGAGGGAGATAAAAGCCGTTCCAAAAGTTGAATTGGTAGGACTTAGTGACGGATTGATAAATGATAAAATGGTAATAATGTTACATTTTATCAAGTGTGTGAGAAAGTAGACTTACAAGATCAAGACTGAAAAAAGTAACTTCCTGATTCCGCCCCCCAGCCTTTCCACTGGGAAGGTAAATTGTACCATATCTTGTTACTTTGTGTTAATCGAATCTTCCTTTTATATATATGAAGGTATATTTGATTATCTACAGAATATATTTCTTAAGATCACAGATTGCAGACATATGTTAGGCGCACTAGGCAAGAGTTTTAGAACTTAATTTTCCAAGTCACAAAAATAACCCTTAAGTGAGGGAAGGAAGGAAGGTCTCTGAGATGAGAATGATGGAAAAAAAATCTGATTTCAGGAAAATTTTTATTTTCTGTGCTTCTGTCCTCTTATTTCCTTAGATGGTGGCTCTAACAAGGAAAGGAATTGGAGAGCTGGTTGTCTGTCCTTTATAATTTGTGGAGTTTTTGCAAAAGGGAAAGTTAGCATTGGATCCTGCTGTATTGATAATTTGTAGCTTTCATTTGTATTTTATTTATAAACATCTACCCCCTTTCAAAACAACTTGAAATACCTAACACTTTGCAGTATGAGATCCTTTTAAATACATTAATTATTTAACAAACATTTAGGTTGTGATCAAGCTAAAGTCCCTGCCTTCCTAGTTTTTGCATTCTAGTGGGGTAGACAGACAATGAAATTATAATTACAGGTAGCAACAAGAGGATACAAAGTGGTAACGGAATGGGTAGTGTTAAGAGTGTCAGAGCAGAAATGTTTCAGAGTGAGTGAAAGAAAGGCATCTTTGAGAAAGTGACATTTATAGAGACCTGAATGAAGAGAGGAGTAATCCCTACAGATGTGGTGGGAAGGGTAAACAGAACAGCAAGAGCAAAGGCCTTGAAATGGGAATGGCCTTAGCATGTTTGAGCAATAGTATATCATAGTTGGAGTGAGCCTGTTGGAAGGAATTGTAAGAAATGAAGTTAGATATCCCCAGGCCAGATCGAATAGTGCCTAGTAGACCACAGTAAGGACTTTGGATTTTGAGTATGATAAGAAACGTTTGGAGGATTTTTTCTGAGAGATTGACATGCTCTGGTTTACATATTTAGATGATTATTCTGGCTACTGTCTAGAGAATTGATGATAATGAAAGAAGAGTAGAAATAGGGTGCCTGGGTGGCTCAGTTGGTTAAGTGACTGCCTTCGGCTCAGGTCATGATCCTGGAGTCCCAGGATCGAGTCCCGCATCGGGCTCCCTGCTCAGCAGGGAGTCTGCTTCTCCCTCTGACCCTCTTCCCTCTCGTGCTCTCTCTCTCTATCTCATTCTCTCTCTCAAATAAATAAATAAAATCTTTAAAAAAAAAAAAAAGAAGAGTAGAAATAAGCACAAGTTACAGTGTACTTGCACTAGTTCAGGCAAGACACAATGATACCGTGGACCAAGTGGTTGTGATAAAAGAAATAAAAAGTATCATTATTCAGCATATGTTTTATAAAGGTAGACCTAACAGTGCTCCTGGACTTGTTGTGGCGTATGACGAAAAGAAGGATTTTGGAATTTTGGGCTCTCAGCAATATTGTGATTGGTGTTTTCCAAGATGGGGAAAACAAGGCAAATTTAGATTTGTTAAAATTTCATAGTTCAGTTTAGCCATTTTAAGAGAAATATTTAAGGTAAATAAGTGGAGATGTCAAATGGACAATTGAATATTGGAATGGAGGGAACTAATGGGAGAAGTCAGTGCTGGAAAATACAGATTTGTGAAACATCAGCATGGAACTAGGGAGCTTAAAGTCAGAGACTCTCATAAAGGATATGTGTGGAGATAAAAAGGGAACCCGGGACAGAATGCAATTCGGGGTAGCATATAAAGGTAGAGCAAAGTAGGATGGTCCAGAAAAGGAATTTGAGAAGGAGGAAAACTCTCCTGGAAGCCAAATGAAGAAAATGTTTTCAAGGAGGGAGTTTAACTGCAGATACTGCTGAGGGGTCCAGTAGTCAGTAGAGATCACTGTTTTCAGTTTCACTAGAATGGTGGAAAGGGAAGCCTGACAGGATGGGTTAAAGGGAGAATACGGGGTGAGGAATATGGTTATTCAGCACTAAATTACACCTAATTGGGTTTTTTTTGAATAATTAATTCTGATGAGTAGCTCCAATTTATATGCATATCAATAAATACTTCTTTACTTGCATATTTTCCAAAATTGGCACTTGGTTAATCAACTGCAGCCTGTTTTAAAAGTGCCAAAATACTCTTCCGTTGATTTTGGTGAGAATGCAAGTTTAGTTGGAGATTGGAAGTGAAATGCCTTAATGGCTTTGTACTCTATTACTGGATGTCACTCTGAAACACATTTTCTATGTGTTACTCTCTGCCCCATTGCTGCTGGTGTCACTGATTCTGGCTGACAGCCTGAAGGGGTCCAAGTAGGCTTTGATACTATGTTTACTGCTGTTAAAGAAGGCTACAAGGCAGGGACGCTTGGGTGGCTCAGTGGGCTTGGTGGGTCCAGCGTCTGCCTTCGGCTCAGGTCGGGATCCCAGGGTCCTGGGATCAGGTTCTGCATCGTGCTCTTTGCTCAGCAGGAGCCTGCTTCTCCTGCCTGCTGCTCCTGCTGTTTGTGCTCTCTCACCCTCTCTGTGACAAATATGACAAATAAATAAAATCTTAAAAGAAGGCCACAAGACAGAAGAGATAGTAGGGACAGCATCTTCGTCTCATCTGGAGTCCCAGCGCCAGCACTTACACACACTCCACAATTAATCCAAATCTACTTCCCCCCCTTTACCTACAACAAACGTGTGACTAACACAGGTAAGGGCCAAAGTGGTTTTAAGTCACCTGGATATGTAAAAGCCTTAGCCCCTATTTCCCACAGATCTCAGATGTCATTCTGGTTGCCTAGGTTCAAGGCCTGCATACCAACTAAGAGTGGCTCCCACCATGGTGCAACAGAGGAGACAGAAAAAACTCTCTCCGTATGTCTTAACTCTCCTGTGCCCATGAAAACCCTATTATGGGAGCCTGGGAAATACAGTATGGGAAAACCATGTTTAGGGGTTTTTCTCAGGCAGACCTGCACCATCTCAGGCCTTTGTTCATTTACTTATTTTTGTGTATGTACCTCTAGCGATTCAGTGAAGATGATAATTCATTCAACAAATTTTTGAGTGACTGCTCTGTGCCAGGGAATGGGAATGCATCAGTAAACAAACAGACAAAAACCTGATTTCATTAATATTACATTCTAGGAAGGAAAAAGAATAAAAATTGTACAATAATGTTAGAAGGTAAGTGTAATGGGAAAAAATAAGGGAGATAAAGAGTATCTGTCCAGAAATTTGAAGTTTTAAATATGGCTGTGGTAGACTTCATTGAGGTGACATTTGAACAAGACTTACCAAGTAAGGGAACAAGCCATGTTATCTAGGGGTTAAGTGTTTGAGTGAGAACAGCAAATTCAGAAGGCCCTCAGTTGAAGATTTGCCAGCTAAATTTTAGGAAAAGCTAGATGACCACCAGTATGGCTAGAGCTGAGGGAACAAGAGGCATGCAAAGTGACTCAAGGAAGGGCTTGGGAATTGCTGTCCAAGAAACACTGGGATGGGAAGGTCCCCTGGAAAAGAAAAAGCTTACCATTTGAATTCCGCTTCTAGTGAACAGAAATTAACAGTTAAGGAGCACCAAGCTGGCTCAGTCAGTATAGAGCATGGGACCGTTGATCTTGGGGTTGTAAATTAAAGCCACACTTTAGGTACAGAGATTACTTAAAAATAAAATCTTGGGGCACCTGGATGGCTCCGTTAAGCATCTGCCTTCAGCTCAGGTCTTGATCCTGGGGTCCTGAGATTGAGCCACGCATTGGGCTCCCTGCTCAGCAAGGCACCTGTTTCTCCCTCTGCCCCTCCTCTTGCTCATGCTTTCCTCTCTCAGTCTCAAAAAAAAAAAAAAAATTACAACTATTCAATTACATAAATCTTTAAAAAAATTTAATCAAAAACAAGAATCAACTTATTTCATTGGAGATTGTGTATTTATGAGTTTGTCAAGATGGACAATATCTAAATCCCTTACCTTAATCTTACACTTTGACTTAATGACTTAAAAGTGTAGTTTGGTCAGATATAGAGTTTATACTACATGAAGATAATCTGGTCGTACAGTATAAAGTATATCAAAAACTAAAGCTATGATTTATGATGTAGAAGGTAATTTAAAACTAAAAAGAAGGCAAATGAAAAGCAAACAGGTAAGATAAAAAGATCAAAAAATTGAAAAAACCACAAGGCTAATTGCAAGTGTTACCCCAAAGTTTGTCCTCTGCCAGCCAACTTTGTCTATTAAGCCCTCGGGCAAATTAAAGGCTAATCTGAATATTTTCCTGTATTTTTTTTCAATGAACAGGAATGGAAACTGAAAGTGTAAATCAAGAAAAGACAATGGAAGAAGAAAGCAGTGAAAAGAAAAAAGAAGTAGAAAAAAAGAAACGGTCCCGAGTTAAACAAGTGCTTGCAGATATTGCTAAGCAAGTGGACTTCTGGTTTGGAGATGCAAATCTTCACAAGGATAGATTTCTTCGAGAACAAATAGAAAAGTCCAGAGATGGATGTAAGTTTACTTCACTGTAAAATGCAACCAGTTTATAGATACTAACACAATGTGACATTACCATGCCATGTACTGAATGGCATACATTTTATACATTATGGTTTTCTTCCACATGAAAATTATAGCTCATTTCAGCCTTTAAGGACAGACATTTGTGGGGTTATCTGATGACATTCTAAAGTTTGTGTGGTGGAGCTCCTAAAAAGCTCATGGTTAGGTAAGAGCTATGTGACAGTCTACACACCTAGAGAGGCAGATTTAATTACCAAAATGCATTTGAACTCCGGTTTAGCATATATACATTCTGTATTAACTTTTGCATTTGTTAGATGTTGATATATCACTCCTCGTGTCTTTCAACAAAATGAAAAAATTGACCACAGATGGAAAGTTAATAGCCAGGGCACTGAAAAGTTCATCTGTTGTGGAGGTAAGAATTGTTACATTACAATTTATTGAATCACAATCATATTAGTTTAATAAAATCCATAAAACATAATCACCTCATGTGCCCATTTCAAAGCTGGACTTAGAAGGCACCAGAATCAGGAGAAAAAAGCCACTGGGTGAACGACCAAAAGATGAGGATGAAAGGACAGTGTATGTGGTAAGTAAGCCATTTAAGAAGAAAAGTTCAGGGCTGGCGATCGCAGTAAAAGAAAGACAAACATTTTTATATTACAAGTAAAAATTTATTGACCTTGAGAAAGTACTTCTATTTAATATTGCTTCTAATTTATTGTAGGAATTACTTCCCAAAAATGTTAATCACAGCTGGATTGAAAGAGTATTTGGGAAATGTGGCAACGTTGTTTATATAAGCATACCACATTATAAATCTACTGGAGATCCAAAGGGATTTGCCTTTGTGGAATTTGAAACAAAAGAACAAGCAGCAAAAGCTATTGAGGTAGGTCCAGAACCTAAAAGGAAAAGCAAAAAAATTAGCAAGTGTTTCAAAGGAGTAACAAAATTGGTTGGTTTTAATTTGATTTTTCAGTTTCTTAACAACCCACCAGAAGAAGCACCAAGAAAACCTGGTATATTTCCTAAGACAGTAAAAAATAAGCCCATTCCTGGGCTTCGAGTATCAGGTAATTAATATTTAATTTTTAAGTAAATGTAGTTGAAGGAAAATGAAAACTAATGATAGTATTGTTACAGAAGAAAAGAAAAAGAAGAAGAAGAAAAAAGGCCGAATGAAGAAGGAAGACAATATCCAGACCGAAGAGTCAAATATGGACACAAGTAAGGAGAGTGTTGGTAAAATGAAAAGATCCAGGACCACGTCTGAGGGATCAGAAGTAGAAACAACTGAACCCCAAAAGCCACCCTCAAAAAAAAAGAAAAAACGGGAAAGACAGGAAGTATCGAGTTTACCTGTAGTCAGAACAGGGAAGAGGAAGAGAAGTATATCTGAAGAAGCAGAATACCCAACTCCCAGGTCAAAAGTAAAGAAAATTACTCAGAAAGACAACATTAAAAAAGAAGAAGTTTCCAAAGAGAACAAAGGTATCGACAACTTTAAGGTAAATGTTAGTAAGATGAATAAAAAGGTGCTTACATGTAAACTTGTGTTTATTTTTTGATATTTTAAAAATTAAGATTTGGAAGTCTCTACTGAAGAGGAAAAGGATGCTGGAGATGTAAAAGATGGATCCCTTTTAAAAGCAAAAAGGAAGCATAAGAAAAAACACAAAGAGAGGCACAAAATGGGAGAAGAGGTTATACCATTAAGAGTCCTTTCAAAGTAAGTAGATGATACAATTCTGATGAAAATTGACCCTCTCCATCACCATTGCTAAAGTGCAATTCCAATTTGTATTGAACAGAGTTGCATATTAGCAACAGTCATGGCATGTAGCCAAGATCTGCAGATTGTGGGTTTAAGGTAACTGAGAATTAAAAAGGAACCACCACACTAAAACATGGAAGCACTTATTTTCAGCATATCACAGCAAGTGCCTCCATGTTAAAGTAGAGGGTGTTCCTTAACAGACTTAAAATTAAAGCTTAGGTATACCACAGACGGGCAGTTCGGTGAGGGACTCTTGTGAACTTCTAAAATGTAAAAGTAAGACTTACCATCACTAAAACATGGAAGCACTTACTTTTTTAGTTTCAAAGCAAGTACATCCACGTTTAAGTGGTGGGGAGCCCAGTCTTGGAGAAAACGTGAATCATTAGTATTCTTTAACCTGTAAAGCAAGCTTTGAGATAAAACTGTGTCCATTTGGAGACCCCTCCACTGAAACATGGAAGCACTTACTTTTGTTTTACACAGCAGGTACCCCCATGTTAAAGCAAAGGGGAATCCCCTTGGGCTCTATCAAGGACTTGCCATATTACATCAGGAGGAAGAATTTGGGTTCACTTCTACTAAAACATGGAAGCACTTACTATTTTAAAAGTCAAAGAAAGTACTTCCATGTTAAAGTTAAAGGGAGTCCAATCCACTCAAGGGGTGGAAGCCAAGGAAAAAATAAAAGAGAAGAAAAATACCATACCTTTGGGAATTGGGA
Source organism: Zalophus californianus (assembly GCF_009762305.2). NCBI lineage: Eukaryota > Metazoa > Chordata > Mammalia > Carnivora > Otariidae > Zalophus > Zalophus californianus. Next base: position 92,715,006 of record NC_045596.1, read on the forward strand.
AGAGAGGTTTTCCTAGCTTTCCTGAATCGTACTCCCAAGTGTCTGTCTTCCTCTTGAAGGTTAAAAGGCAAGGACTTCAGGCACTTGTATTTATACTATTCTTAACTGCTGAATTCCTTTTGCCTTTTTATCTCAGAGAATCATTACAAGAGGTTTTTGTTATTCTAATGTATCAGCTCTCAGGGAATGTATGATCCTGGGTGGGTCTGGATACTTTTTTTTTTGAAGTATACAGATGTCAATAATAACTGCTAAGACCATTACCACAAGATATCCTCCTCTTTAAAAAAAAAAAAAAAAGGGCCCTATCTGCTGGTTTGATGGCATAGATTAGAGTAACAATGAGTGCGCCTGTGGAGCCTGGAGGGGCATTGTGTTTCTATCTGGGGAAGCTCTAGCTGTTTGAAGAAACATCTACATGTTAAATGTATGTAAATAAATAAAATGCTTCCATGGGGTGTTTTTTTCTTCTTAGAAATTCCTTTTGATTCAAGTAAATAATAAGGAATGTTCTCTCTCTCAAATTGGAAGCAGTTTAACAAATAATCTTTAAATTATAATCGGCCATTATTCCCCCAAAGATGACTAATTGTTACTAGCTAATTAATTCAAAGCTTTTGTTTTCATAAATAGAGACATTTGAAGCATATTCATGAATTGCCAAGTTTAAAACATTAATCTCAGTGTTGGGTCAGGGGAAACTAAACTCCCCTTTTCATATTTCCTGGATCACTTAGAACTCAAGAAGTAATTTGAATGTTTGTGTTTAAAGAAGGAAAAGTTAGAAGTGGTTACAAGACACTAAATGTATGTATTTAGATATTTTTATTTGCTCATCTGTGTTCACTACTTCAAAAGTACATTCTTTTCATTACAGGAGCGAATGGATGGATTTGAAAAAAGAGTATTTAGCACTGCAAAAAGCCAGCATGGCTTCTTTAAAAAAAACAATATCGCAAATAAAATTGGAGTCAAAAATGGAAACAAACGGAGTACCTACTACGTCTGAGATAAAAAATGAAAAAAGTAAACAGCACTATGATAGTTGTAGCATTATATCATATTTATATACTGACATACTATTTCTGAGTTATTATAGGATAAATCTTAATTTTTTTAGTATATGTGCTGCCGAACCGAGCACCAAATCTTAATTTTTTAAAAACTTAAATATATAATGTAGTTATTAGAGGAATTACTGATTTGTCATGGTATCCCAAATGTGCTATTTATGCTTGATATAAGAATATTTGAAATGGTTGTTATAAAATCTCTTTTTTTGTGGCACTTGGCTGGCCCAGAAGAGCATGCGACTCTTGATCTCAGGGTCATGTGTTTGAGACCTACATTGGGTCATACAGACGACTAAAAAAAAAATAGTAGACTTAGGGTGTCTTTTTTACTGATTTAAGTTTGCATTCTTAATCATGTTTAGTAATGAGTACCTAGTTTATGAATTGAGCAAGTTTATAGCAACAAAAATTGTAATTTCTCATCTGTAATTTTATCCTAATATATTAAGATGTATTTTGAATTCTTATAAGTTGAAAATACAAATTTTCACATTTTAATCATAATGTTTCTAGAATATTTTACATATTATTCTGTTTATTTCTTTATTAAGTAAAGTGCTTTATTATTCGGTTAAGGGAAACGGGGCAGGTTTTCTTATTTAAGGTTTTACAAGTGTTCCTCTAACTATACTTTGCAATTAGAGTAATAAAACTTTTGGTATTTATTTCATGCTAATCTGCAATAAGCAGTATGGCATCCAGCATACTTTAGTAAATTACTTATTTTACAATTAAATTTAAATTAAGTAAATTTGAATTATTTAAATCAGCCTAAGAAATCATTGTTTTTATTCTCAAGTGGGCCTACTAAGTATTAAATTATTAAGTGTAAGAGGCTTATTTCTGGTCTTTCCTTTGCAAACCAACAGCAAACAGTGAAGAGGGTTGTCCCCAGGAAAAGGTTAATGCAGCAGGACCACAGTTTGTGAGTGGCGTGATTGTGAAGATCATTAGCACTGAGCCTCTACCTGGCAGGAAACAAGTCAGGGTAATGCTTTTGTGTGTCAAGGATAGTTGTTGCTCTTTCCTCTTTAAAATTTACTGGTCTGAAAATGTTTTGCATTATAGAAAACAAAGAAAATCAAATCAGAATTGATTCCTCTGGAAAAATACTTCTAGGATTTGATTCCACAGTAACTCTTGTGTTTGACTTCAAGCAAAATCTGCAGTATGAAATTCTTCACTGGATCAGATTTTGCAATGAGTACAGTTGAAACATCTTTCTGTAGAACTGCACTTTGTGCTTATTTTTCTTGGTGCCCTTAATAGTTGACTGTTGTGTAGTTGAATGAACAGGCCTTACTGTGGTCATTATAACTTAAAAGAATAAAAATAGTAAAATGCTGTCATAATATTACTTATTTAGGGGACATTATCTGTTTTCAGAGAAAATGGGTTTTAGAAAATAATGTCAAAACTTTTTGAAGATTTAATCAACATTACAGTTCATCTGAAATTATTTTAAACTTTTAATCATCTGCTATTGTCTGATTTTTGTAGCAAACTAAAGAGTTTGTAATTTGTTTTCATTAGCTTTCAATAGATTCTTAAAAGATTTTGTGACCTAAAAAAAGTCAGGACTATTTTCATATAAAAGGGATAATATGCTTATTTTTAACTTACCATAAACAATTTTTGTTTGTTAGTCATCTTGGAAATTGAGAAATTTTTTTCCTGGGAGAAATGCAGGATTTTTTGGAGAAAAGAGCTTTTGTTAATTTTATTTTTAAAATGTTGTATTTTCAGTTTGTGCTGTTTTAAAAATGTGAAACAATTACAGAAAAGTTAAAATATTTTGAAAAGCTAAAAAAATTTTGTATGGGTATGCAAATAGAGTTTTACATAATTTACAAATTACTACATTTATTGCTCTACAATCTTTTTTTACTTACATATTTTATCTTCGAACAACCTTTTGTACCAACAAAACATATTTCATTCTTATTGACATATTCCTGTGTAAAATGTCCTTAAGCATAGCAAATATATTTAAAATTGTTATACTGACATTCATCATCATGCAGTATGTTTTGGGTTTGCATAGACTCCTACCAGTCACGTTTTTTAACTTGCATAAATGAGGTTTCTCACTGTAATTATCTTGTGAACACTCTATCTAAAATTCTGTTTCTATCCTGTAAAATCTTGTAGCTATCACTAACATAAATTTAGATTCTGTTTATGATATTGATGAGGAATTTGGCAGATCCAAATTGGTATTACCAACTTGAATTTCAGAGTATGGTAGCAGTATAGAATTTCAGGTCAGAAGGATTAAAAACAGGATGTAAATGATGCTGTGGTTAGTCAAGTTGCAAAAGATTTAAAAATAAAATTAGGTAAAGTTTGCTCTTTGGAATAATTGTCATAGACTTTAATTATATTCACCAAAGACCTTTTTATTATCTAAATAGTGTATCAATTAAACATTCTTCATTTGTCATCATCAAAATCAACAAAAACTGAGTTACAATGATGATTTACTGTTGTCTGACTTGCCCTTGTGATTACCAGGCTAATTTGTCTTTTAAAGAAGGGTTTAGTCAGGAGATTAGCCTAACATAGTGCATATCGTAAATACCTTTTGAATTGTAGTAATCTATCTGATAAATCAATTATATTTGATTTATCTAATACACCACCTAATACATCAAATTTCGTCAACTTGATACCAATTATTTGTCTTGCTTTGTGTCTAAATTTAGTACTTAAGTATATAGGGAAATGGGAGGAATTGGCAAGTATATTTCTCTCCAGTTATCTTATTTTTTCATTGAAGTAGCAATCATTTATTAAGTGCCTACTTTGAGATAGGCAGTATGCTAAGAGTAGGGATGAGTTAAGACTTAGTCCCTGGCTTTGTAGGTTTTAAACTTTTCTTGTTTTATGATCAAATATTTTCACCTATTGCTCAGTTTTTCTGTAATTCAGACTTTAAAAATCTAACATCTAAAAGTAATCTAAATTCCTTGTGGCTTGAAATTTGAGTCAAAAAGAAAGGAGGCCAGGGTAGGCAAAACGTTTTTTTTAAACTGGGAATCTCCAGTGATATCTTTAGCTTTCTGAATGGACGTTGATGAAGAATTATGTAACATTCCTGCATAATTGCATTGTTTACACCTAAGAACATGCTGGGAAAAAATAATTAGAAATGCAGGAATCTCGTTAATTTGCCCTCACAGCAGGCATTATAGGTAAAACTTCCTTGCTGCCTGACCACTACTTGTTCAGAGGAGATTCTTTAGGTATTTCATCAGGAAGTATGAGCTCTTGGGGCACCTGGGTGGCTCAGTCGTTAAGCGTCTGTCTTGGGCTGAGGTTATGATCCCAGTATCCTGGGATCGAGTCCCGCATCGCGCTCCCTGCTCAGCGGGAAGCTTGCTTCTCCCTTTCCCACTCCCGCTGCTTGCGTTCCCTCTCTCGATGTATCTCTCTCTGTCAAATAAATAAATAAAATCTTAAAAAAGAAAGTATGAGCTCTTGAGCTATAATCCCAGAGATCTGCTCGGGAACCTAGAATTTTTGTAGGTTCCCAGGAAACTTTTTCATGAGTCAAAATTTAATTTTTTTCATTTTAGGTCATAAGTGATTTTGTATAGATGAGTGTAAACACCTTGTCCACCAATCCATTGTGGGTTTTTTATTTTTTAATTTCATTCATTGTAACTGCACTGAGACTTGGAACCCTCTTATCTGGCATTTGGGGGAAATTACTTGTACATTCTGCTCTACAAATCTGTTGTCCTTGTGCAGTGTTGCCATTCTAGTTAATATTTTAGGATTGTGCTTGATTAAAAGAAAGTTATGATTGGAGTTCCCAACTTTGTTCAAGTCAATTTTTAAGAGTATTTGTGTGTGTGTTACCGGTGCCTGGCTGGCTCAGTCAGTGGAGTGTACGACTCTTGATCTTGGGATTTTGAATTCGAGCCCCACATCAGGAGTAGAGATTAGTTAAAAATAAAAAATCATTAAAAGATATTTGTGTATATTTTAGAAGAAATGTTAACGTGGATAGTCATTCCTCATTTTAAACTGTATATGGCTGACTTATATAGTACATTCTGTCACAACCATGGGAATAATTTTAAGATTATTGTGAAACTTTTTTATTATTTATTTAAAGTCTTTCTAAATTCTAATGCAGGATACTTTGGCAGCAATCTCGGAAGTTGTTTATGTTGATTTGCTAGAAGGAGATACAGAGTGCCATGCTAGATTTAAAACTCCTGAGGATGCTCAAGCTGTAATAAACGCATATACAGAAATTAAAAAGAAACACTGCTGGAACCTCGAGATCCTTTCTGGTAAAAATTCGTAGAATCTTTTTTTTTTTTTTAATAATTCTTATCTAGGGGTGATTGTGTTGTATTTTCTGAGTTTGGCTAGTAAGATTAGTTTAATTTTCATATTCTGATATGCATAAAGTAGTATTAAATATAATCAGACAACTATAGTTTTTTTATTGAAATGTGATTAATGCCTTGAATACATTTCTTCATATGTATCAGTGATTGTCGTTTTTTCTTTTTAAGGTGACCATGAGCAGAGGTATTGGCAGAAGATTTTGGTAGATAGGCAGGCCAAACTTAATCAGCCTCGTGAAAAGAAGAGAGGCACTGAGAAGGTAATTCATTTTTTGGTTTTTGTTGTTGTTCAGTAGCCTAAATTCAGCATTCGCTTGAATGTTTTCTGAAAGTCAGTAATGTGTAGCCCTAAAATAACCTTGGTTTTGCTAGACACAACAAAGATTTACCTGGTATATACTGCATTTTAGATTGTGAGAGAATACTTGTTTTTTTAGATTTTGAAATACATGAAATTAGAATTATTTTCCCCATAGGGGTGCATAATTGAGAGTTTTCTTGTTTTTTTTACTGTAACTAGTGGTGGCAATTTAAACAGTATTGATTCTTGCTGCTGTGTTTTGTAGTTTGGTAGTAAATGATTATTTCAAGATTGTCTTAATGGTAAAACACAACATATTTGAGAGTGTAGTTTTTAAAGATAGGAGCCTCCACCAGATAATACTGGGAAACTTTATGAATAAAGTTTGCTGTAGCAAAGATAAGCTTAATTCCTTTTTCTCTAGAATACTCAACAAGTGAAGGAAACAAGCTTAAATACATGAAATAATTTAAAGCAAAACTCTCAGTAATTTTGTTTTAAATGACACCGAGTAATTTATCATACTTACTGTTGCTTGTGAGCTGTAACGTTTATTCTTTTAAAACATTATTATATGTGTAAAAGATTAGTACATCTTGAAGTGCTTAGGACAAATTAGGGCACATAAAAACTAATACTATTATCAAAATTTTTAAATGCTTATTAGAAAAATATCAAAAGTTATGCATTCTTCTATGATTTATTAGCACTTAAAATCATACTTTCTGTGTTTTAGGTTTGTTGATTTAGGATTCTAATTCTATTTTTGTTTTATTACATAAAAATCTAGTGCTTTTTCATCAGCCTTGCATTGCCTAGGATTCATTGGAATTTAAGATTATTTGGGTGCGGGGGAGGTTTCCTACTGGTCTTTGTTAATTCTGTTTGCATGAATACAGACTGAATTTGCTGATATGTGGGAAGGCCTCCTTCCTCCCTAAAGACTCATTCAGGTCTATGAGGTGTTAATTTCAAAGCCTGCTTGAGATTATTTAAATGTTAAAATCATTGATCCAGCACTCACGACTAAAATGAAATCACTTTGTTAAGTAATTGTTATCCTAATTGGTGTGAAGTTTCATTTAAGTTGTGTCTGTTTTTAAAAGTAGGAATTAGTCATTTTGTTTTCCAGAAAGATCTGATCTCCATAAATTAAAGGCGAGGAAATAAACACTGACTAGGGAGTTTTATAAATTGGGTTGGAAAACAATGTATAGCTCTGTTATTCAGTTGGAAAGTTGTTTTCTGATCTCATTTATCTATTGTACCACCAAGCTTTTTCTTAGCGTGATTTGTTTCATAAACAGTATAGGATCGTAGCTGAAACTATGAAAGTAGACTTCTATCATAAAGTGAAAATATGGCACCACACAAAGTAGGTATTGTACAGGCTTTTCAGAGGAGACAATTAGTATGCAGTCGACTTTTTTGATAATTTATTTAATTAATATTTTTTGAGTGCTCATTTTTGTTGCCCACTGTTCTAGGAACTGGGGATAGAGCCAGGAGTAACACAGTTCCCTGGTTTCATGAAGTTTACAGATGAACAGTTTAGGACAGGTGATGACAGGTATTGTGTAGAAATAATCAAAGGGTATCATGAGATAGCTTTCCATCAGGTGAGGTTGTCCAGGAAGTTCTCTGAAAGTGACATTAAGACACTTAATGTGAGCAAGCAAGCCAGAGATTTTAAAGGCACAGCTTTCCAGGCACAAGCAGCAGAAACTGCAGAAGCCTTGAAGGTAAGGAGGCTATTAAAGCTAGAATGCTGGGAGTAAAGCACCTTATTAAAGGGAGTTACATATTTAGAAAAAATTTTAGCAGCTGAAAGTATGACATTAGCACTTTTCTCATACGACAGCTTTACGTTTCCACAGTAATGTTATATTACTTGGTCCATAATTGAATTGAAGAAAAGCACTGATAATAAATCAATAAACTGATACTAAATTAATTTTCACCTTATGAAGTAGAAGGAGACTGGGGACAGTTTCCTAAGCCCCAATCAGTTTATACAGAATTAAAAGACAGAAAGAGGAATAAGTGAAGGAAAAAGTTATTCTTTGTGGGTAAAGACCTCTCAGAAAAGATAGTAAGATGAAGGAAATATCTGCCAGATAGGGTCTCACTCACTCTTGCTAGACCAAGCCTTTGTTGTCTTCCCTATCACCCTGAGCACATTGGTAAAATTAGATAACAGCTACTGGAAACAGAGTGAGTCTTTTCTCATTTGTCTTTATCTTTTAAAGCATATTTGAAATGTTTTTATCACCAAGGTCTTTTCGCTACAAATTACCCATAGTCAGATATTCAGTAGCAGGTAAAGGCAGAATTCACAAAATATGTGAACAGAGTTATATTTGAATTTTTTCGTTAAATACTTGTTTTTTTTAACTTGTCCAGCCAGTCTATCTATAGGCTGACTCACACTCTTTAACTTTTAAGTAAACTTTTAATGATTTAGTAAACATTTTAAGAAACTAAAAAATAAAAGTGACTTCCTGCCAATGGCCACAGTCACCACTTTAATGAATCTCTAGTGAACACTTAATTAGAATCTGTATTTTTAATAGAACAAGATTTTCATTTCTTTCAAAGCTACAGAAGATATTTAAAATTTTTACATCAAGAAAACTTTTGGAATATTTAGCCATCTTAAATGGTCTTCTACATTCCACATAATTTCATTTGCCTTCTTTAAAAATATTAAAAGGGCATCTAACTGGCTCAGTCAGTGGAATGCGTGACTCTTGATCCTGGAGTTGTGATTTCAAGCCCCATGTTGAGTATAGAGATTACTTAAGAATAAAATCTCTTTTAAAATTTTTAAAAATGAGGGGTGCCTGAGTGGCTCAGTCGTTAACCGTCTGCCTTTGGCTCAGGCCATGAATGAAGCCCCGCATTGGGCACCCTGCTTGGTGGGGAACCTGCTTCTCCCTCTCCTACTCCCCCTGCTTGTGTTCCCTCTCTAGCTTTCTCTCTCTGTCAAATAAATAAACAAAATCTTTAAAAAAAAATTAAAAATAAAATTAAAAAAATAAAGTATTTATGTAAGGGTATAATAAATAATAACTACTCTTAATAGCAGATCCTTAGTTGGAATATTTTAATTTTCAAATTTATAAGCAAACCTTTATGTAGCACTCAGCCCAAAATACACTGTCTTCATTCAAATAATGATTACTCAAGTAATTAATACTCAAGCCCAAGGGGATATGAAACAACTAACAAATATGGGTGCTGAACCTTCCTAAAAGGTTAAAAATTTCCAGGATGGAGTGGTTGTTTTTAATTGAAAAATTCTCAGTGATGTGGAAGGACAGTGGGAGTGTTTTAGTGATTCTAAGATGTAATATCTATTATACTTTATAAACCATAATCCCAAACAGTTCTCTCTGTAATTGATTTGGCCTAAGCTTAGTTTATCTCATTCGTCTACCTTTCTCTCTTTTAAAAAAATTTTATTCAAACTGATAGTTGTGAAATTTTTTACTCATGATTATCTTTTTGTTTTAGGTATACAATACGTTATAATTTCTAATTTCTTTCTCCACAGTTAATCACCAAAGCTGAAAAGATTAGACTTGCAAAGACTCAACAAGCAAGTAAACATATTAGATTTTCTGAATATGATTGAGAACCGGTTTTGGGTCACCTCTTAAGATTTCACTGGACACTTGAACTTTTCTTAGGAAATCCATTTTATTTTGGTAGTAATAGTTTTTCTGAAACCTATGTTAATTGTTCTTTAATTTGTAAGTAAGACTTTTTCTTCAGACAAGTAAATTGTATACCACAGTTTTTCATTAAAAACATTTTATTTGCTGACAATATCTTACACAAATCGACCACAAAGTGATTTAGTAAATGTTTTGAACATTATCATTTAATTTTGTTTTTGTATTACGAAAACAATAACATTTGCAAAAATAATACTACATAGTTTAGAAAAAATGACAATGCACTCACTCTACTTATTTTGTAATTTGTTTTTTCCTTTTCAAATATCTTTCCATGTTGATTTATACAGAGACTTATGTGTGATATTTCATTCTGTTTATTGCACTTTGCTTATCTGAGCTTCCACTGAATTGGCCATATGAACTATTTCCAATTAAAATGTTAAAACTTTAAAAGTATTGAGTTTGTTTCTCATAAATGAGGTTAGACAAAATAAAATGTACCAGATGCTGTGAACACAGGGAGAAAAAAATCTTCTAAGAATCAGCCTTAAGCATAACTGAACTCTCTTATCATTTTATTCAGAAAAATCTCAGACCTGGCATATTTAAGGCCTTCTGAGAACTGAACAGGGTCTATTCATGACTAGCATCTTAATCCCTTATAAGAATATCGGAAACAATCTGGACAGCCAAGGGGTTTATTTCCTTGGGCTACAAACCATTTGTAGTTCCATCAGCTTTGTCCAGAAGTGGGCCTAATTAGGTGCCCATTCTATGCATTGTGGAAGACCCAAAGTCAGGAAACTATTTACTTCTGTGGGCCAAGGATTCTAGGAGATTGGCTACCTCAGTAGCAGGGATGACAGTGGCTTATTACTAGTAAAAATAGGTATCTAGCAAGTTGCCATTGACTCCTTTTTGCTCTCTCCATGAAGGAAATCTAACAAAGATCTGTAAATAGTTGCTAAACCTTATTATGAGGATTATGACCAAATATGCTTCATATGTTACAGAAGAATCAAAACTAGGATGTCTACTTCAAGGATTCAGTTGATATCAGTGAGGACTCTCTTAAGGTGACTTTGGAAAGGTTATCAAGTAAAATTTCAGAAATTTTCCCCTTGGCAGTTTTTTAGAACAAGATTAGTGCTCATTCAACAACTATCTTTGGCCACTTTTAGCACTTGGGAGATACTAGTGAAGCAAATCAGACAAAGATCCCTCTTCGTGGGCCTTATAGTCCAGCGGTAGGTAGAGACCATAAACAAAAATAAGTAAAGTTATATACTTTGTTAGGTAACTCCTTAGGACAAACAAAAAAGGTGGAGGAGACACCCCATTTGTTTGTTTATTCTTCTGTTTATTCTTTAATTCATTTAATTAAAGGAATATTTATTTAGCCCCTACTACATATTAGACACTGACACTATAGACTTTAGAGATACGAAGAAGAGGTAAGGTGCTCTGCCCTTGAGTATACAGCCTTGGGGAAGACAGATAAGCCAACATAATTATGATAGAATGTAAATGATACAAGTAGCTCCAGATGATCTGGGATAGTTCCTGAAATCTAAGTCACAATTTTGAATGACCTTCCAAGGTTTCTGTGAACCTTTAATCTTTCGGGTGAGTGAATTTCCTTTTTATCCAACACTTAGCACATATTAACTGCTAAATAGATACTGTTTAGTTGAGTTGAACTGAATGTATGTTTCAGGTTGTTCCCCAAGGGCAGATGTTATGATTTACTTGCATGAGGGATACTTTTTTTTCTGTACTTGATGATTCTCCTATTCACATTCCTCCCCCCCCCTTTTTTTAAGTGCCTGCTTATGTACCTGTCTTTATGCATTTCAGTGGGATTTGTTTTCTTAACTGCAAAACCAATTTTATTTAAGCACCTTGCATTAGCTCAGTATCGCTCACTCCTTGCCCATTGTCTGTTGTTAGTAGTTGTTGAACCTGAAGCACTTACCAAAGGTTATAATAGCTAGTCTGAGATTTAAGCTGTTTCTCTTACTCTAAAGACCACACATAACAACTGTAATACGTCCCCCTTTCCTGCCCTCCCACCTTCCGTCCTTTCTTCCTTATTTTATTCATTCCAGCCAATGTTTTGCATCTCATGGTAGTGATATACTGTAGTTTATATAACCGTGCTTCCATTAAACTTGTAGTTGTCTGCTCTTTTTTACTACTAAGAGCAACGCTACAGTGAACATCATGTCCTCCTGTGTTGATGTGTGTGAGTATATCTGCAGGATAGATTTCTGGAATAGGAATTGTTGGGGCAAAGATATCTTTTAGGGGCACCTGGCTGGCTCAGTTGGTAGAACATATGACTTAATCTCAGAGTCATGAGTTCAAGCTCCTCATTGGGCATGGAGCCTACATAAAATTAAAAAAAAAAAAAGTTGCCTAATGTGGGGCTCGATCCCAGGACCCTAGGATCACTACCCCAGCTGAAGGCTGACACTTAACGAACTGAGCCACCCAGGCACCCCAAAAGTTTATATACTGTGTCTGAAATAGTCCAAAATGGTATATAACTTTTCATTACCAACAATTACATTTTCCTTTTTAAAGATTTTATTTATTTGACAGAGACAGAGAGAGCAGTAACACAAGCAGGGGGAGTGGGAGAGGGAGAAGCAGGCCTCCCGAAGAGCAGGGAGCCCGATGCGGGGCTCTGTCCCAGGACCCCAGGATCATGACCTGAGCCGGAGGCAGACTCTTAACGACTGAGCCACCCTGCCATCCCTACATTTTCCTTTTTTTGTGCTAAAGTCTTATTTTTTTTATTTGACAGAGGGCATGAGCAGTGGGAGGAGCTCTAGGGGAAAGGGAGAAGTACTCCCTGCTGAGCAGGGAGCCTGATGTGGGACTCTATCCCAGGACACTGGTATCATGACCTGAGCCAAAGACAGACACTTAAAGGACTGAGCCACCCAGGCACCCCAGGGCATGTGACTCTTGATCTCAGGGTTGTGAGTTGGAGCCCCATGTTGGGCATAGAGTTTACTTTAAAAAGAAAAATACAGGTTCTAGTCAGTCTTTTTCTTTTTTTTTTTTAGTCTTTCTCATTTTTGCTGTTCTGAGAGGTGAAAATGTATCTCATTGCTGCCTTCATATGCATTTCTCTGATTACTCTGAGACTGAGTACTTTACGCATGCTTCTTAAATATCTATATATATATACTCAGCAAAGTGCTTTTCTTAGATTTTTATAAGATGGATAATTTTTTCTTAATGACTGATCTGCAGAACTTTTTAAGTTAATACATCTTTGTAAATATTTTTTCCCGTTCACCCACTTGCCTTTCAACTTAGTTTATAAAACAGTTGCTGTTTTTTGTTTGTTTGTTTTTAAAGATTTTATTTATTTGGCAGAGACAGCCAGAGAGTACAAGCAGGGGGAGGGGCAGAGGGAGAAGCAGACTCCCCGCGGAGCAGGGAGCCTGATGTGGAACTTGATTCCAGGACCCTGGGATCATGACCTGAGTTGAAGGCAGAAGCCTAACAACTGAGCCACCCAGGCACCCCTATGATACAGTTGTTATGTAAATATTTTATATTTTTACAGAGCCATGTCTTTGCATTTAACAGAAAATTATTTCCCAGTCTGGGGAAATAGAAATGAGTCCTGCCTTCATTTCTTATTCTCTGATGTCCAGCAGATTGACATATAAATAGAAATCTTGAGTTAGCATGAGGGAGTTTGTTTGCAGCCAGTACAACCTTAATTAAAGTAATACCTTTCTTTAAAAAATAAATCACACATTTTATTTTTTAAATACCTTGGGAAGTTTATAATGAGCAATTAGGATAAAAAACTAGGAAAGAGTCACACTAGGAAAGAGTCCACACTGTCACTTTTACTTATTCCCCACATGTCTATTGACTTACTTAAAGATATCACAAACAAGGTTGTAGTTCATACAGTCACACAAGTCATGCACCACTGGTAGCATTTGCATAGACAACACTGTGAAGGTGTTCTTGGAGTTGTGTAGTACACAGTCTGCACACCATACATAACAAAACAAAAAACTAACATTCATGTAAATTATCACAGTAGTACAGGTCTGAGGTGATCCAAACCTGGATACATGATTTGTATTACAGACTGATCATCAGTGAAGTAAGGGCTTCAGGGACAGGAATTAGAACAGGGATTTCTAAATGTCTTGTCACCCTGAGATTTTGCAACCGTTATAGGAAAAACTTTTGTAGCAATACTTAGAGCTATAATCATAACTATATCCTAAGTATCTACTGAAAGGTTCTAGAATTGCCTTATCTTGCCTAACCAGGGCTTAGTCTTAAAAGTGTCTTGGGGTGCCTGGGTGGCTTAGTTGGTTGAGCGTCTGGCTCTTGATTTCAGCTCAGGTCATGATCAGGGTCATGAGATCAAAACATGTGTTGCGCTCCATGCTCCTCAGAGAGCCTGTTTGAGATTCTCTCTCCTCTGCCTCAGCCCCTACCTCCCATGCACGCATGCACACTCTCTTAAAAATAAATCTTAAAAAAAAAAAGAACTGTTGTGTTTTGAGGGCACCTGGCTGGCTTTGTCTGTAGAACATGTGACTCTTGATCTTGGGGTCATGAGGTGAAGCCCACGTTGGGCGTAGAGTTTATTTTTAAAGTTTTTATTGATTTGTAAGAGAGAGCACAAGCAGAGGGAGAGCGGCAGGCAGAGGGAGAAGCAGCAGCAGACTCCTTGCGGAGCAGGGAGCCTGATGTGGGGCTCGATCCCAGGACCCTGAGATCATGACCTGAGCTGAAGGCAGATGCTTAACCAACTGAGCCACCCGGCTGCCCCTGGTGTAAAGTAAGGTATATCCTAAAATAAAAATATCTTATAACTTTTATTTTCTTAAAATTCAACTTAATCTCTACTTTAGGCCTCACATCCCACAAAATTCTTAATCTCAGTAAATTTAGGGTTCTCTCCCTTTTTCTTAGAGTTGAATATGTATTCTAGGTGCTTACGCAGTACCAAGTGAGAGGGGCACGCATTTGTCTCCGGTCATATTATCTGAGAAGGCCATTATCCCAGTTAGTTCCAAGTCATTTGTTCATAGGTATCCCTGTTCCTGCATTTACTTAGCCCCGTAGGACTCAAAAATCACTACAGAGCTTTTGTGATGTGCTGTAACTTGCCCAGTTCAGGGAGTAAACACTCGGTGATTGTCAATTCATTTCTCTTCACCTGTCGGAGTAAGGATAGATCAGTATGGGATCCAGCAACATATTTACAGAATAAGTATGCAAGACAGGAAAAATAAACAGAAAAAAGAATAAGTGTTCAAGAGCACATGAGAAATTGAATTATTTACTTTTTTTTTCTTTTTAAGAAGGCTCTATGCCCAGTATGGGGCTTGAACTCATGACCCTGAGATGAAGAGTCGCATGCTCTACTAACTGAGCCGGTCAGGCGCCCTTGCCCCTATTACTTACTATTCTTTGGTTGCAAGAAATAGAAAGTAACTCCACTAGATTAAGCAAAAGAAAAAATTATTGTAAATATGTGGGAGACTTGTGAAATCTGGGTAAGTAGATGAGTAATAAGCCTCATGAAGTCCAGGAGGCCAGGCAGCTGTGGATTTCCTCCTGACAGGAGTTTTTAGAGAGGCTACTTTGGATTACTGTTCAGTTGATTCAGCAACTGTGTTCTTCAGGCTCGTGGACTCTCAGTTTAAAATTCCCATTTCCCTGGGGAGACAGATTCTGATGACCAAGCTTGAGTCGGGTGCATTCTTGCATCAACCAATTATAATAAGTAGATACCCTGATATTCACACTAGGACTACAGGTTTGGCATTCATTCTTAAAAAGGGCAAAGGTTGTTAGCTGACCTTTGTTACCATCTAACCTGCTAATTCTTTTATATCAGTATAGTTAAGAAGACGACATGTGTTAAAATACTAAAGGAGGAACTGGCCTGGTGTGTTTGGGACACAGCAAAAAATCTCAGCAGCTGAAGAAACTTGGTAAAAAGAAAATGGGACGAGATAAAGAATGGGATAGGTTGATAAGGATTGGTCTATAGAAATTTTTTGAATGTCAGGTTCAGGGATTTGCCCTGTAGCAACTGTAGATTTTTAAACAAGGGAAAGATAAAGTATCAGTCTGGGGGGAAAAAAAATCATCAAATATGCCAGCTATTGGAAGGGAAGAAGGAAGAAACGGGTATCAGTGAATCAAGGTTAAAAATGACTAGAATACTTCAGTCATGAAGAAATGGAGTTCAGTGAAAATAAAAAAGATGGGATGAATGCAGGACCTGGGTCACAGGAGGAGCTGACAATCTCTGGTGACTGATCAGATAAAAATGTTGGTGGAGGACGCCTGGATGGTGCAGTCGGTTGAGCGTCTGCCTTCAGCTCAGGTCATGATCCCAGGGTCCTGGGATCGAGCCCCGCATCGGGCTCCCTGCTCAGCAGGAAGCCTGCTTCTCCCTCTCCCACTCCCCCTGCTGGTGCTCCCTCTTTCGCTATGTCTCTCTCTATGGAATGAAATAGAAAAAAAGAAATGGTGGTGGAAATGGAAGAGCCAAAGCTATCTAGATTTTAGGCTAGGTGACAGAACACGAGAGTTAATTAAAAAAAGATGAGAGTTGAATTTTCAGGAGGTGGGCTGCTAGGGTGAGGATAGTAATTGTAAGCTTTTTTAATATGTATTAATTTGGGGAGTGGAATTCTACATGAAAATGTCCAACAAATTGTTGGACAAATAGAAACTATAATCAGCTAATAGCAAAAGGCCAAATACAAGGACTTGGGTTCCCGCCCCCCAGCTGTGCTATTGTAGCCCTGATGCCAGAGCAATACTCTGGGAGGGTAAGGGTATGTGTGTTAGTCATATATTTGTAACAGTGCTATATTTCATCATTTAAATATACAAAAGCACAGCTAAAATTTAGTAAAAGTAACATAACCCATCACTTTATGTTGCATAAAGCACCAGACTTTATGTCCTATAAATAGCAATTGCACCAACTACCTTGTCATCTTAAGTAGTATAACATATAGAAAACTGTACTTTGGGGGCGCCTGGGTGGCTCAGTCGGTTACACGTCTGCCTTCGGCTCAGGTCATGATCCCAAGGGTCCTGGGATGGAGCCCCGCATCGGGTTCCCTACTCAGCGGGAGGCCTGCTTCTCCCTCTCCCTCTGTCCCTCCCCTCGCTTTCGTGCTCCGTCTCTCTCTAAAATAAATAATTGTAAAAAAAAAAGATGGAGTGGTGAAGATTTCTAAAAAAAAAAAAGAAAACTGTACTTTGAAGTTTAGCAAAGGGCAATGAAATTTTACAAAAGGAACACATGGATAAACAGCACCCAAATCAAGAAACATTAATTATAAGCACCCTAGGAGCCCCTCTTCCAGAAAGAGAGGAGGCTTAAAAAGCATAGATTAGTTTCACCTGATACTGTACTTTATATAAAGAGAATCACATGTTTAGATGTTCTTTTGTGTTATTGGTTTGCTCATTCCAGGAAAACTTCTAAATCATCAAAAAGAAACTAGTTCTTTACATTAGCATACATTTATACAATTGAAGGCTTTGCAAAGGTTAAGATTGAAGTGGAGGAAAGATGTTACAAGTCACTAATATATTATGAGCCCATCTGGGTAAATATATTAATGTGTCTACTTTAGAAAAGCATGTATCATTTGTGGGGCTACCTACATTAAACACATTTTAAGTAATACACAGGAAATTGATAACTGATCCTTTGGTGAAGAAGAACAGAAGTGAAGACAGAATTTAATGTCTTTGTGTCCTGTTTGCTTTTTTTTTTTTAGATTTTATTTGAGAGGTGCATGGGTAACTCATTCTTTAAGCATCTGCTTCGACTCAGGTCATGATCCCAGGGTCTTGGGATCGAACCCCACATCGGGCTCCCTGCTTGACAGGAAGCCTGCTTCTGCCTCTCCCACTCCCCCTGTTTGTGTTCCCTCTCTTGTGGTGTCTCTTTCTGTCAAATAAGTAAATAAAAATCTTTTTTAAAAAATAAAGATTTTATTTGTTTGAGAGAGAGAGCCTGCGATCAGTGGTGGGGCTTGGTGGGGGGGGTTGGGCAGAGCAGTGGGAGAAGGCAAACAGACTCTGCCCTGAGCACAGAGCCCCAACTCGGGGGCCCCAACCTGGGACACTGAGCTCATGACCCCAGCTGAAACCAAGAGTTAGGCTGTTAACCACCTGAACCACCCAGGCACCCCTGTTTGCATATTTTAATAAACATGAATTTTATTCAGTTTTTAAAATATGAGTAGAAAGTTGAATCCTTCAAATACAATCCTCACATTTAATTTGAGAACCCTTGTTGACAACTCTGCAATAAGACATTGGCCCTTGAACTTACAGTGTTGAAAATTGCCTGAAAATTTTAGGAGTAAGTGGTGACCCACTTAAAATTGTTGATTTAAACTGTTAAAATTGTTGGTTTAAACTTTGAGTCAGGCCATTTTCACAGTCATGATTTTCAAGCTCCCTAGAATAAAATCAGACTGATAATTAGTATGCATATCTATTACTCAGGAAATCCAAACAGTTTTAAAAGAAAGTACTGGAAAAAACAAAAAGAAAAGAATGTTTGGGAGCTTTAGTTGCTATTACTAAGGAAACCAACTCTATTTGCTCTGTCACTAGATTTAAAAAGAAAAAAAAAAAAGCCAAAAAGCCAGCCAGGCACCCCCAATAACTTTAAATTTTTACATTTTTAAAATTAAAATTTATTTAAGTAATCTCTACACCCTACATGGGGCTTGAACTCACAACCTTGAGATCAACAGTCACATGCTCTACTGAATGAACTAGCCAGGCCTTACACTGGGATTGTGAGTTAAAGCCCCCAGGTTGGGTGTGGAGCCTACATAAAAATTGGGGGAGCACCTGAATGTCTCAGTTGGGTATCTGACTTTTAGTCTCAGCTCGGATCTTGGTCTCAAGATCATGGGTTTGAGCCCCGTGTTGGGCCTACTTAAATAAATTTTTCTAAAAAAATTCTTCCCCTATTATTATATTTGAGTTACATAAATAACACAAATTCACTAAGGAAAAAAATAGAAAATACATGAGAACAAAAAGGAAAAAGAAGTCACTAACATTGTATATGTATTGGGGCGCCTGGGTGGCTCAGTCGTTAAGCGTCTGCCTTCGGCTCAGGTCATGATTGCAGGGTCCTGGGATCGAGCCCCACATCGGGCTCCCTGCTCCACGGGAAGCCTGCTTCTCTATCTCCCACTCCCCCTGCTTGTGTTCCCTCTCTCGCTCTCTCTCTGTCAAATAAATAAAATCTTAAAAAAAAAATTTATATGTGTTAATACACTGTGTCATAACTTCCCATGTTTACTGAATAGTATACTGTAAAGATTTTTCTGTCAATAGATACTATCTTGTCTGAGTCAGGTTTTGGGATTTTTTTATTTTTTTTTTTCCAATATTTTTATTTTTAAGTAATGTCTACACCCAACAGGGACCTCAGACTTATAACCCCAAGATCAAGAGTTGCATGCTATTCTGACTGAGCCAGCCTGGTGCTCCTCCAAGGCAGGGTTTTTTTTTTTTTAACTTTTTTTAAAGATTTTATTTATTTATTTGACAGAGACACAGCGAGAGAGGGAACACAAGCAGGGGGAGTGGGAGAAGGAGAAGCAGGCTTCCCGCCAAGCAGGGACCCCGATGTGGGGCTTGATCCCAGGACCCTGGGACCATGACCTGAGCTGAAGGCAGACGCTTAACAACTGAGCCACCCAGGCGCCCCCCCAAGGCAGGTTTTTAATCTATACTATGTAGATGCTAGTATTATGTACCATCTAGCACATGCTTGGCATATGGTAGTCGTTGGTCAGTTGTGAATCTTTTAATAGCATCATTTTTTTTTTAAAGACTTTATTTATTTGACAGAGAGAAACACTGAGAGAAGGAACACAAGCAGGGGGAGTGGGAGAGGGAGAAGCCGGCTTCCCGAGGAGCAGGGAGCCCGATTCAGGGCTTGACCCCAGGACCCAGGGATCATGACCTGAGCCGAAGGCAGACGCTTAATGACTGAACCACCCAGGTGCCCCAGCATCATTATTTTTAATAGCTACTTGGTACACCATTATGTTATCTACTATAGCTTATAAGATTTATTTTATTTAACATGGGGCTTAAGCTTCGAGCCCCGAGATCAAGAATCACATGCTCTACAGACAAGCCAGCCAGGTGCCCCCTGCTGTAACTTATTAATCAACCCATTATTGCCTTGACGTTTGGTTTTCTAATTTTTTATTATTTGTGCACTTAGGACAAATTCCTAGAAGTGTTGAGGCACCTGGGTGGCAAAGTCGATTGAGTGACCAACTGTTGATTTCAGCTCAGGTCATGAACTCAGAGCCTGGGCTCGGGCCCACATTAGGCTCCACACTCAGCGTGGCGTCTGCTTGAAATTCTCTCTCCTTCTCCCTCTGCCCCTCCCACTCGTGCTTTCAATCTCTCTACAATAAATAAATAAATCTTAAAAAAAAGTTTCCTAGAAGTGATCATGACAGGCAAGGGGAGGAATACAAAGGGGGTGGTCCATGAATTCCTATGAGCCTGCTAAATATTTCTCTTTTTTTTTTAAAGATTTATTTATTTGAGAGAGAACGGGAGTAGGGAGAGGGGCTGAGGGAGATGGAGAGAATCCCAAGCAGACTCCCTACTGAGCGGAGAGCCCGAGGTGGGGCTTGGCAAGCCTGAAGTGGGGCTCTATCTCACAACCCTACCTCAGATCATGAACTGAGCCAAGTCGGGAGTCAGAGGCTTAACCAGCTGAGTCACCCAGATGCCCCGAGAGCCTGCTAAATCTTTCTAAAAGCATTTTTTTGCCCTCCTGTAAAGTTGATACAGTCTTTGCCATGCATGTCAAGAACCTACCTTGCTACCATGACCATGACTGCATAGACCAGAGCCAAAGACAAATGTGTGAGCTGGACCTCAGAGAGGCCAAGAGTCTCTGGGGAGTCTCGTAATCAAATCCCATCAGATTGGTTTGCCACTGGACCCAGGATCATCATCTCTCTTGGGTGGTAGGTCTCTCACGAGCAAGCTGAACTCCTGTGGTGGTACTCCAAGAGGATTGCTTTCATCACACGGTTGTCTGAATAGCTGAGGAGTTGACATACGTGTCTTACACTGAAGTAATCTGGGCATGTCCCTCTCCTACCACTTTATAGCACCTAATGTTCCATCTTCAAAATGAAATAGAAGAAACTGGAAGAAGGAACACCTTATTAGACATTTTTAAGGCAAGTATAAATTTTTCTTTGTTCTGAATACACCTGCAATGCTTCTGAGCACCAGCCGAACTGTTGCTCTCTCTATCCATGCCAGTTTCTTTCCAGTTGCGGGGTTAGTGTTTTAGTGAGCTGATTCAAAACACTGCATTTTGGGGCAACTGGCTGGCTCGGTTGGTGGAGCATGTGCCTCTTGATCTCAGGGTTGTGAGTTTAAGTCCCACTTTGAGCATAGAGCTTATTTTTAAAAAAAATATTAAAAACAAAAAACAAAACAAAAAAAACACCGACTTTCTAAGAATAAGCTGTGTGCAAACCTCTGATCACATTCCCCATTGATTCTACCCAGGATTCAAATCCTCAAGACTGTTCTCTGTTTCTGTGGACATATTTTGGTTTGGATGGTGCTGGCATTGGTCTCAGATTTAATATATCATGTATCAAATTCTCTTAGATTACTTTTAAAGAAGAAAAGCTGACCTTAATGTCAATGAATAAATAGATTTTTCAGATTAACAATGGACCATATTCTCTATTACACATTTATCCTCTCTAACCAGAAACTATCCACTTTGATTTTCCAGGTGGCCTGAAGTTCATCTCCCTATCCATATTTGATTTTGAGTATGTGAGAGGAGAGGCCTAATCTATAGTGTATTTTTTTATTTTTTTATTTTTTTAAGATTTTATTTATTTTATTTGAGAGAGAAGGAGAACATGAGCAGAGGAAGGAGCAGGTTCCCTGCTGAGCAGGGAGTCCGAAGTGGGGCTCGATCCCTGGACCCTAAGATCATGACCTGAGCTGAAGACAGACACTTAACTGACAGCCACCCAGGCGCCCCAAGTGTATTTTTTCAAAGATTTTATTTTTAAATAATCTCTACAACCAATGTGGGGCTTGAACTCACAACCCCAAGATCAAGAGTTTCATGCCCCACCAACTGAGCCAGCCAGGCACCCCCTACAGTGTATTTAATCCTATATAATACATAGTTAATTTCTTTCTGATTATAAAACAAATATAGTTAAGTGAAAAAGCAAGTTGAATAGTAGAATGATTTCACTTATATAAGACAAGTGTATACATACAGATATAAGATTTGTATATGCATACAAAAAGTATGGACAAATATAAAGCAAAATACTAACTGGTTATATCTGTGGAGTGAAATGGGGTGTGGATTTTCACATTTTACATTATACATCTCTGTATTAATAGTAAAAGCTAATACAGTTGTTTACTGTGCCAGGCACTACACATTTATTAAGTCATACTTTCTTATAACAATCCTATGAGATAGATACATTTTACATATGAAGAGACTGAGAATCAGAGAGATTAAGAAACTTGTCTGAGACTGCACAACTAGTAAATGGCAGAATTGGAATTTCTTTTTTTTTTTTAAGATTTTATTTATTTATTTGAGAGAGAGTACGTGAATCGGGGTGGGAGAGGGGCAGAGGGAGCCGGAGAGAAAGAGGGAGAAGCAGTCTCTCCACTGAGCAGGGAGCTGGACTCAGGGCTTGATCCCAGGACACCGCAATAATGACCTGAGCCGAAGGCAAATGCTCAACCGACTGAGCCACTCAGGTGCCCCACAATTGGGATTTCAAACCAGGTCTCCCCAGTGCCTAGATAAGTGCCTGGTGCATAGAAAACATCTAAAAGGATATGTTGGTCATCTCAATAAATGCAGAAGTATTTGACAATTCAACATCTTTCATGATAACACTCAACAAATTAGGTACAGAAGGAATATATATCAACATAATAAACACTTTATATGACAAGCCCATAGCTAACATCATACTCCGTGAAAAGCTGAAAGTTTTTCCTTTAAGATGAGGAGTAAGACAAAGGTACCCACCCTTACCACTTCTATTTAACAGTACTGGGAATCCCAGCCAAAGCAATCAGGCAACAAAAAGAACTAAAATGCATCCAAATAGAAAAGGAAGAAATAAAACTATCGGGGTGCCTGAGTGGTCCAGTCAGTTAAGCATCTGCCTTCAGCTCAGGTTGTGGTCCCTGGGTCCTGGGATTGAGCCCCACATACCCCACATCAGGCTCTCTGCTTAGTGGTGAGTCTGCTTCTCACTCCCCCTGCTTGTTCTCTCTCTCTCTCTCTCTGTCAAATAAATAAAACATTAAAAAAAAAGAAAAAGAAAATCATCTATTTGCAGGTGACATGTTCCTATATATAAAAAGCACTACAGGGGCACCT